>NC_081554.1:156727486-156970110 GCF_963082655.1 Stomoxys calcitrans
TTACCTGTGACAATTAGTTAATAGACGTGGAGCTACAATATTTGAAAGTGTTGAACTCTTGGAAATCGGTTAGTTGCAATTTGAGAAATTGGAGGATTTTTTTTTCCTAAAAATGGTCAATTTTGGGACGGCAGCATTTTTAGCCACCGTAGCGCAGAGGTTAGCATGTCCGCCTTTGACGCCGGCGTATCCTGGCGAGACCATCAGAAAAATTTTCAGCGGTGGTTTTCCCTTCCTAATGCTGGCAACATTTGTGAGGTACTATGCCATGTAAAACTTCTCTCCAAAGAGGTGTCGCACTGCGGCACGCCGTTCGGACTCGGCTATAAAAAGTAGGCCCATTATCAGTAGTAGTAGTAGTATCACTTTATTTCTTCTTAATAATTGGTACAATTCAAAATTTTCTTAAATATAAATGTAATTTTAATTACAATTGGGCAAAACAAAAAAATAAAGTGGATTCACGACTATGACATTATGTCGTCAGTCGGTAAAAATATGTACATTTACTTATATGTTAAAGAGAGCATATATTCTTGTTTCTTGTTTGTTTGGCTTTTTCGTTATGTTTTGTTTTAATTGTATTCATTAAGTATAAGTTTTCGATATCTAAGCGCCGATATAAGATAAGACACTAATTTTTTCCAATCAGCCCCATCATGTCCATCTAGTATTGATACGATTTCGTGTTGTTGAAGGTGGGGTTTACCAAATATTTGTATTCTAATTTCTCTGAGAATTGGACAGTTACCGAGAAAGTGCTGAAGTGTTTCCTTTTCATTTATATTGCAAATAGTACAGTTGTTGTTTTCATCTGTGCCTGATATATAACGATTTCCACTAAGACAAATTAGGTCGCACCTTGCTTTAAAAATCCAGGAGATTTCTTGTCTGTTGAAATTACCATTGAAATAACATGTGCCTCGTGTTAGATCTAAGTGTTTATAGATACGTGAGTTACTTTGCCGTGCTCTACGCAAATCCTTTGTTCTGTTATTGGTTGCTACACGTTCTATAAGAGCCGCTTCCATAAATTTCCAGACATTTGGTGAAATATTTTCCTCTATTGTCTGCATATCCAGTTCGGTTAATAAATCATTTAAGGATCTAACCCAAAATAGCTGTTTCCGAATTATTATTTTACTTAATTGACACGGTAACCTTTCTTGGTTATATTGAAACAATGTCCTCCAAATATAATTTAAGTGCAGTTTAAGTGTATAAATGTGGCCAGCATCAAGACCTGTTTCAATTGAAATAGCGTAGTTTGGTGTTGATTCAGGTAATCTCAGAACACGTTTTAGAAAAAATCGTTGTAGTTTATCTACTTCGTCAAAATGTAAATGGCCCCACACTTGCGCAGCATATGATTGGATTGCCCTGCACACAGCTTGATACATGTTCCACTTTTGGGCCAAGGGCACCTCATCTTTATTTATAAAATTCTTCCATGTGACGTTTATGGCACTCTTCGATTGGCTATTTCGATTTTGTATATGTTTTAAAAAGGACATTTGTGGCGTTACAATTACTCCAAGGTAGTTATATTGTGAAACTATCTCAATTTGTTCTCCTTTAAAAACCCATTTTTCTTGTTCGGCTAATCTGCCTCCTTTTCGAAATACAATTATCTTCGACTTTGCCATGTTGACCGTTAAATTCCATTTAGAGCAATACTTTTCTAAATTCGTTATCATAAGTTGAAGTATCTGTTTATCCTCAGCCAAAATAACGATATCGTCGGCGTATAGCAATAATCTTATATTCAAGCCCTCTATATACAAGCCACCTTTTAAAAAATCATGGAGGTCATTGAGATATAACGCGAAAAGCAGCGGGGATAACAGACAGCCTTGTTTCACGCCCGATAATGTATCAAAATATTCAGATATTTCCTCACCTGCCCAAACTGCTGATTTTGTGTTTTTATAAATGCTTTCTACCATTTTAACAAATTTATAGGAAATACCAAGTTCATGTAGTTTATAAATTAGTAGACTTCGACTGACATTATCAAATGCAGCCTTGAAGTCAACGAAGAAGGCATATACTTTCTTTTTTTCTGCCATCTTGATATTAACTATTGCAGCAAGGTTATAAATGTTGTCTGCGGCTGAATAATTTCTACGAAATCCAGCCTGATATTCCAGCAGTAACTTTCGTGTTTCAATCCAGGTAATAAGCCTTTCATTGAGGATTCCCATGAAGATTTTAGCAACGCAGTTCATAAAGGAGATTCCTCTATAATTCGAAACATCACTAAGACAACCTTTTTTGTGGATCGGGAATATTATGGTCTTTATAAATGTATCTTCCACATCTGCATTTTCATACA
This sequence comes from Stomoxys calcitrans, assembly GCF_963082655.1. Classification (NCBI taxonomy): domain Eukaryota; kingdom Metazoa; phylum Arthropoda; class Insecta; order Diptera; family Muscidae; genus Stomoxys; species Stomoxys calcitrans. The sequence continues at coordinate 156,729,822 of NC_081554.1, forward strand.
CTTTGTTGTATCCACGAGCTAATTCCGATAGAAACCCTTCAGTGGCGTGTATGAAAAATTCATACGGAATTCTGTCCTCCCCTGGCGCTTTGTGCAGTTTAACATTTTGTAGCATATCTTTAACTTCGTCCACTGTAATTTCCATATCCAACAAGTGGTCTGTTGCTAGCATTGGGGCATATAGTATTGGTAATGAAGTCTGCTCAGGATTCAAAAGCCGTATGAAGTAGTCTTTTAACATGTCGACTGAGATTTTATGACTTATTTTAAGCTCTTGATTATTTATTTCTTTTACTAGCTTCCACCATTCTTTGCCATTTTTAATATTGTTAATTTTTTCATTAATGAGACAAAAGTACCTACGTTTGCTCATCTCACATACTTCTTTGTACTTCTTTTTTGCGCTTAAGTATTTTTGCTTCTGTATTTCATTGTTATTTTTTCTAAATTTGCGCAAGTTTTCAAAAACCTTTCTTCTGGCCCAATGACATGTTTCATTGAACCATTTCATCTTTGGTGTGAATTTTGACGTGATTGTCGCTTCTGATGATGCTGTTATAACTCCAGTCAAATCTTTTAGACATATTCTTTCATTGTTTTCCAGAATAGTTTGCAAATTTCTATTAAGCTTGCTCTGGTAAATATATTTATCTGCATCCTTCCAGTGCAATTTAGGTAATAATTTCAACTTTTTTTCAGCATTATTCGGCGAGTTTAATTCCAATGTTAGAACTATTGGTAGATGGTCAGACCATATTTTTTCATCAACATGAAAGCCTTCCACATATTTCAACAAAGATTGAGATACTGAACAGATATCATTCACAGATTCCCCAACAGTACTAATAAACGTAAGATTCCCATTTTCATCACCTCTGGTTTGCCCATTTAGAATCATCAGATTATTTTCGTTGCAGAATTCCAAATATGTTCGGCCCTTTGCATTTATTTCCTCATCTTTGGATTTTCTTATTGCTTTTCCAGCAGGAAATAGCTCTCTATATAGTGGAGCAATATCTTGCTGTAAATTGCCTATACGTATATTTAAGTCTCCGATTAGAATGTAATTATCGCAGTCTGACTGTTCCACGAAGTTCTTAACAATCGAGTAATCATTAGACCAGTTTGCGCTTCTCAGATATAATGGTATTATTCGCAGCGTGGAGTAGGCAGTTTTGATATGCAAGCATTGTACTTCATTGGTGCTATGAAAGTGGTAGCTGATGTTATATTTTGTTAATGACCTTTTTACACCTATCATAACTCCACCAATTGCCCTTCCAAATCGGCTTAATCTTGTAGCATTTATCCAGTTTATACAATGATCGGGAAAGTATTTTTCTGCCTGTCTTGTATTTTCCATGATAAGATGGGTTTCCAATAGAATAATAATATCGAATTCATTTAAATACGTAAAAAAAAGTGGATACAAATATTTATTAGACAATCCATTGATGTTATAGGAGATTATCTTAAGTTTAAAGCTGTTTTTATTATCATGGGGAATTTTTATTTTATCTTTAGCGCGCCTTGTTTTTAGTTTTTTGAATTAATTTTCTCAAAAATGTTGTTAAAGCAAGTTGTACGTATATCTTCTCCGTACAATGACTTGAGAACGGCTTCGGCTTTTTCACGTCCACACATTAGATTACTACGACTGTCCCAGGTGAACCATTTGGTATTGATCTTCATTCTGTCCTCTCTTACAATAATTTTAAACTTTTTAGATTCGTTTAAAATTTCCTTTCTGACCATTAACATGGCTACTTTGTTCTTCTGCCTTCTTGGATTAAGGTCTCGATCTATCGAAATGGATGTACCTGCTAAATTTCTTGTATTTCGGAGCACTTCCATTGCATTACTCTCATTTCCAAAATCGGCAATTACGGTTTGCGTACCATTTCGTTCGAAAATTGTGCGGGCTGATGTGATTGTAGGCGAGATATTCAATCTTTCCGTGCATATCTGCATAACAGCATTTAGCGGTGGTTTTATGTTTGATATTCCTTTGAAAATGAGTCTTGAGTTCGATATTTGGTGTTCCAGCCAACGTAAACTATCTTCACCTTCCTGCATTTTGACCCTCAATGTGCTTATCTCATCTTTCAACATTTGATTTTCAGCTTTTAGTTGTGCAATTTCGGCTTTGGCAGCTAATACTCCATCTTTTACTTCTTCTATATCTTGTTTTGTAGGAAGATTGGCAAGCTTTTCCTCCAACAGTCCATTCATTGTAGTTTTCATTAACTCCATCAAATCACTTACGTCCATATTTCCTACAGGTTTCTTCGCCATGTTGTTTATCTCTGGTGATGTTTCTAACAATTTTCGCTTTGGTTGCTGATAACTGGATGTGTTTTGCATACCTTTTTAGTAAAATAGTTCTAAATATATTCTCCACTACCGGTGATATTTTTCGAACCCTGACTTTTGGCTTTCAAAGTGTTAACGGCTAATTAGAACTTTGCAGCACTTTTCAGTGTTGGTAATCGAAATCACATACGAAACACACCACAACAGAAATGTCAAACATACCAGCTGATTATTGTTTTGTACAGAGTGCTGAATAATATTGCTCTCACCGGTTAACAGCAAAAATTTCTTCTTTCCAGTGTTTGGCTTTATTTTACCAAAATTTTTAATTTTTAAATTGCGAAAAATGGCGAACCGTGTAAAAAGCAAAGTCCCACAAACGTTCACCGAGGTTCTCCAGATTCCGGGGCAAAAATTTAACGTCTTTTGGAGGCAGGCCAACCACTGCTACAGGAAAGGGATAAGTTTTTTCAGGAGCACCAACAAAACGCGTAAGTTCTCTTTAACAGTGAAAGTATTTCCCATTATCATTGAGCTTAAATTTGAATCGGACTGCACTCATTGATATGTGAGAAGTTTGTCCCTGTCCCTTAGTGGAATGCTCATGGGCAAAATTTGCAATTTGCTTTTGCATTTTTTGCATCTTGCATTTAGTTCTTTTTTTTGACATAAACTAGTAAAATCGTGCTAAGTTCTGCCGGGCTGAATCTTATATACCCTCCACCATGGATTTTGCTAAAAATTTACTCAAAATAAATTAAGTTGTAGGGGCATAATTTTATTCAAAATGCAAAATTTCAGCTAAATCGGAAAAAAATTGCGGCATAAGGGCTCAAAAAGTCAAATCGGGCGATCGGTTTATATGGAAGCTATACCAGGTTTTAAACCGATTTGAGCTGTACTTGGCACAGTTGTTGAAGGTCATAACAGGGGACATGCAAAATATCAGCCAAATCGGACAAAAATTGCGGCTTCCAGGGACCCAAGAAATCAAATCGGGAGATCGGTTTGTATGGGAGCTATATCAGGTTATAATCCCATTTGAACCGTACTTTATATAGTTATTGAAAGTCATAATGGAACACTACGTGCAAAGTTTCAGCCAAATTGGACTGAAGTTGGGTCTGCCAGGGGCTCATGAAGTCAAATCGTGAGATCGGTTTATATGAGAGCTATATCAGGATATAAACCAGGGGCTCAAGAAGTCAAATCAGGAGATCGGTTTATGGGGGAGCTATATCTAAATTTGAACCGTTATGACCCATTTGCAATCCCCAACGACCTACATCGTTACCAAGTATCTGTGCAAAATTTTAAGCAGATAGCTTTACGCGTTCGACCTTTATCGAAATTTCGAGAGACAGACAGACGGACGGACGGACGTTTATGTCTAGAACAATTCAGAACGACGAGACGATAAAGAATATATATACTTACGGGGTCTTAGACGAATATTTCGAGGTGTTTCAAACGGAATGACTAGATTAGTAAACCCCATCCTATGGTGGTGGGTAAAACGAGTAAAAGTGTGCTGAGTTCGGCTGAGTCGAATCTTCTATACCCTCCACCATGGATCGTATTTCTCGAGTTCTTTGCCCGGTATCTCTTTTTAGGCAAACAAGGGTTAGTGGATAAGAATTGTTTTGCTATTGGAGCAAGTTATGGTCCGATTTGGACCGTAATTGAATTGAATGTTAAAAATCAAAGTAGAAATCATTGTATAAATTTTCAGCAAATTCGGATAAGAATTGCGCCATTTAGGAGCTCAAGAAGTAAAATCGGGAAATCGTTTTATATGGGAGCTGTATCAGGCTATTGACCGATCAGACCATCTTTGACGCGTACATTAAAGGTCATGGGAGAAGCCGTTTCCGGCCGATACGGGATGACTATGAGCACCACACAGGCTGGAACTTTGAGCTCCGACTTGTGTGGTGCCCATCGTTATCACGGGAAGCTTAGCTGAAAGCTACCGGGCGCGTCCACAGGTTGCAGATGGTGGAAAGCTCCGTTTTTATGCGGAGTAGCTGCAAATGCGGCCGCAGGCCGTCAGCGATTTTCGAGAGGAATGTCTCAGTGAGGAGTCAGGTGGCACTGGCTCTTAACTAAATACTGAGTGCCAATGATGCTCGAGATGACAACGCAAGTTATTGGCGCCTTCAAATAACCAATGGCCAACATCAGCGTCTGTTCCCAGGTTAGGGGCGGCTGGCGGCGTGGGTCGGATCTTGGAGCCAGCGGCTCGCCATGTGCAATCCCACAAAACCCATGCGGTTGGGGCGCTGGGCCAGTAACCCGCCCCCGGAAAACATAGAACTACTATAAAAAACAAAGGAATAGTAAAAACGGACCCCCCCAACGTTGACGACCCACGCAAATGAAAAAAGGACCATGATTTGCGGACCTGCACCTGGAATGTCCGCACTCTTTATAGAGAAGGTGCAGTATACGCGCTGGCGGATGTATTAGAGAAGTACAAGGCAGACATAACCGCCTTACAGGAAGTGCAATGGACTGGGAATGGCGTCACTACAACACCAAATGGTGACAAACTATTCTATAGCTGCCATAACACGAGGCATGAATTTGGCTGCGGATTTGTGGTTAGTCTAAGACTGAAACACCTAGTCTCCAGCTTTACTCCGGTGGATGAGAGGCTAGCCACAATCCGCATAAAAGCCAAATTCTTCAACATCAGTCTTATTTGTGCCCATGCCCCGACGGTAGACAAAGACGAGCAAACCAAGGATATTTTCTACGCCCATGACATTAAAATCGTTCTGGGAGATTTTAATGCGAAAATAGGGAAGGAAGACATTTTTGGTCCAACAGTCGGAAAGTTTAGCCTCCACGAGATAACGTCCAGTAATGGGTTGAGGGTGATAGATTTCGCCGCGGCGAAAAACATGGTAGTTGGTAGCACCAGATTTCGACATAAAAATATCCACAAAGCCACATGGCTGTCACCCGATCAAAACACGAGAAACCAAATTGATCACGTTGTGATAGATGGAAGGCATTCATCCAGCGTGTTAGATGTACGCTCGATCCGTGGAGCGAATATAGATTCGGATCATTATATTGTTGCAGCAAAGGTTCGCACACGTTTGAACATGGCGAGGAAAGTACGATCTGCCACTGCACGGAAGCTGGACATTTAAAAGCTGCAAACACAACAAATGGCAGCGGCATACTCCACTCAACTGACCCAGCTGCTTGATGAAAGCACCCCTTGTTCCGACGATATAATGGCGCAGTGGCAAACAATTGCCAACTCCATGGAAAATGCCGCGAAATCCGTACTTGGGTACCGAAAGCCTCCTCCTAAAAACCCATGGTACGACCAAGAGTGTCGAGATGCTACTGAAGCCAAGAATGCCGCATATAGAGCAACCCTGCAATCAGTAGCAAAGCGCCAGATGAAGGAGAGGTGTCGGGAGTAAAGGAGAGAGGAGAAACGTCTATTCCGCAGAAAGAAAAAGGAAATGAAAAGACGTGAGTGCGAGCGAATTGAGATGTACAGGAGTCAAAATGAAGTCGGGAAATTCTACCAAAGAATTATACACCAAACCGATGGCTTTGGTGCAGGCACATCCTCCTGCAGAGACAAAGAAGGAAATGTGGTAACTGACGCAGACAACATGCTGAGGATATGGAAAGAACATTTTACCCAACTGCTAGTGTCCGATGTTGGCGGCGAAGAGGATACCGCAGAACCAATCCCTGATGATGGTATAGAATGTTTACCTCCTAGTCAGAATGAGGTTCAAGTAGCAGTAACCCGACTAAAGAACAACAAAGAGCCGACGGGTTACCCGCTGAACTATTTAAGACTGGAGGCGACACGCTGATAAGGCGTATGCATCAGCTTATCTGCCCAACTGGCTAGAAGAACGCATACCCGATGATTGGAACCTCAGCATACTATGTCCCGTACACAAGAAAGGAGACAAGACGGAATGTGCCAACTACAGAGGAATAAGTCTGCTCCCCATCGCATACAAGATACTCTCGAGCGTACTGTGTGAAAGATTTAAACCTACATTCAATGAGATAATTGGCCCCTATCAATGCAGCTTTAGACCTGGTAAGTCCACCCTAGACCAGATATTCACACTGCGCCAAATCCTGGAAAAGACCCGAGAAGGACAAATCAACACCTACCACCTCTTTGTTGACTACAAAGCCGCCTTCGATACTCCTTTACGTTCAAAGGTATTTCAAGCCATGTCTGACTTTGGTATCCCTGCAAAATTAATAAGACTCTGCAGGATGACACTTGCTGATACTCGTTCCTCAGTAAGAATAGGAAAGAATCTCTCCGAACCATTTAATACCAAACGAGGTTTCAGACAAGGAGACAGCCTATCTCTTTAATATCCTGCTGGAGAAGATTATACGAGATGCAGAAGTGAATAGATATGGCACACTAATCACAAGAGAGCACATGTTACTTGCCTATGCCGACGATATCGATATCATAGGTCGGTCACCGGAAGTAGTAACTGCAGCCTTTGAAAGAATCGAAAGAGAGTCAGTGAAAATGGGTCTGGCAGTAAATGGAGATAAGACGAAATGGATGGCCTTCACTCCCAAAAAGCCTTGTACAACCGAGCAGATAAAGAAGATGTAGAAAGTTGGGAACCACAACTTTGAGATAGTCAGTAACTTTATCTACCTCGGCACCGCCGTAACCGAAACGAATGACACCAGTTTTGAGATAAAGCGAAGAATAATACTGGCAAACAGATGCTACTTTGGACTAAGTAAGGAGTTTAGAAACAAGGCCACCTCTCGACAGACAAAGACTACACTTTACAAGACACTGATACTACCCGTGCTGTTATATGGTTCTGAAGCATGGGTACTTGTGAAAGCAGATGAGGCAGTGCTTGGAGTATTTGAGAGAAAGATTCTTCGTATAATATATGGACCAGTTTGCGTTAACGGAGAATATAGGCGACGTATGAACCACGAGCTGTATGACGACGATAACATAGTTACACGCATCAAAATACAACGGCTGCGTTGGCTAGGTCATGTTGTCAGAATGGATGAAGAAGCTCCAGCAAAGAAGTCTTTTGAAGGCAAACACGGTGGTACACGCAAACCGGAAAGACCAAAAGCCCGATGGAAAGATCAAGTTGTGGGAGACACCTCGAAACTTGGTGGCAGAGATTTTGGAGTGGGCGCAGAAGATCGAGGCGCTTGGAACGCTATTCTACGTTCGGCTAGTGGAAGAAATATTCTGTCATAGCCAATTAAAGTATGTAAAGTGAGAAGCCGTTGTGCAAAGTTTCACCAAATCGGATACGACTTTCACCAAATTGGATAAGACCTCGTGCAAAGCTTTAAGTTGTTGTTGTTAGAAAATATCAATTGGAAACGAAAGACTGTATAAGGCAGCACCTCTAGACCAGGAACTTATACAGCAGCCCTCGAATGTCCAAATTGGCACAATGTGTGTAGATTTAGTAAAATTTGTTAATTTTAGATGTTTTCAAGAATTTTTTATTCCTTGTAAGTTGCCTTTATTCAAATGACCACTAGTGCGTATGTTTAATAAATGTAAATAGAAAGTATACGCTGGTGAACCCGCTTGTTCCAATGGAGATACAAAGTCCAGAGAGAATAGGAATATGTATGTTGAGATCTATATCGATCAATTACACTTTCAGGATCAATCTAATACACCATTTCTACTTAACGAAGTTATGAAGAAATAAAATCAAACATACACATATTCCTTGAAATATGTTTGATTGCGTGAATGCAGGCTCACAACACAAGCAGAATTCACACACAAAAATATTTATTTACGCCAATGTACATAAATGCCATATTACTGTGCAGTGAATATGTGTATGTGTATGTAAAATTAAGTTTTGTTGCAATTAAATATGCACATTCTCATTAAAAGTTTGTGCCATTAATAAATGCCACCAGGGATGCCATATAACAAGTTCATTTGCGCACTCATAAGCTTGCAAACGAACACTTACACATGCACAACCACATACGAATAAACAGGATATGAGCAAATATATATATGTACTTACAAACATACTCTTACGCATACTTGTAAAAAATGTAAGTATGTATGAGATCAATGCATGCCTTTTACTCTTACACAAACACACCTACCTGACGAGGAGTAATGAAATACATGTAAACATGTAGGGAATATATTGATTGCGTTGGCTGATACTTATAGTTTGAAGTCCGAAAATGAGCTTAAGAAATTCATCTCCCCCATAAAAGGAAATACGATGGTTTTTTTAACGAAAGCCACTGTGGCGCAAAAGTTAACACGTCCGCCTATGATAAATGAACACCTGGGTTTGATTCCTGTCAAGAATATTATACAAATTTTCCAGCGGTGGCTACCCACTTTCTCATGCTGGTGACATTTGTGAGATTTTCAGTTGTAAACGAGAAAAGTATCTCTGCTGTTCCCTAATGGAATGTTCGTAGGCAAATCTGCAATTTTGATTTTAACGACTTTTGGCTGAATTGTTCGGGTCAAAACTGTCTTATCAAAAACAACTGCTCATCGCGTCATAACTTGGGCTACGATGTTTACATTAAACTTTGTTATTCATTTTGCAATACTTTGAAATATTCATTTACTAACCTGCGATGCTATTTTGTACTTTCGTCTGTCCACAAAATCCGTGGGAAGAGTTTCTTTATATCTGCAAATATAAGTAGCAACCTACGCTACCATCTGAGTATATTCTTTTGGTCATACATGCAGAGTTTTGTGTTTAAAAGTGAAGCAAAAGATCCATAAAATCCCCTCCATACCCCTTACATAGTAATGCTAATGCCCATTACCCATGCATTTGTATTAGTATGGGTATTTATATGTGGGCGGGCGTGAGTATGTGTTAACATTAAAAATGCAAACATAATCACACGCCAAAGTGACAATGTCGAAACTCGTATATTTTTCCTCTCCTGTGAGAAATGAATACCTTTTTGGCTTTTCTTCGATATTCCCTATACTTTACCACCAAATGCTTTAGTGTATGTACGAATGGGCGTTTATGTGTGTGTGTGTGTGTACATGTGACACTAACGATTTCTTTTTCATTTGCCAGTAACAAATGACATTGGTCTTATATGTGTACTTGTATCTTCTTGCTGGTGTATCAAAGATGTACACAGTAGTTTTAGGAGAAGTTAATGTGAGAGGCATTGTGGTAGGTGCACTCAGTATCCTTTAAACTTTCATCATCACGTTACATTGTCAGTTTTGAAGACAATTTCTCCAATTCCGTAATTTTATGTTTCAATTTAGCATAGATGACATCAAGGAACAAAGAATGACTTCTTTTTTTTATACCCTACACCATCACTGTGGTACAGGGTATTCAAACTTTGTGCGTTTGTTTGCAACGCTAAGAAGGAGAAGAGATCGACCCATTGAAAAGTATAACGATCGGCTTAAAATCACATCCTGATTCGATTTAACTATGTCCGCCCCTCTGTCCATGTATCCTTGTAATCGAGGTACAGGTCGCATTTGTTGTCCGATTGTCACGAAAGTCACTTTTTTGGTCCAAGAACAAACGCTATTGATTTTGAACAAAATCGGGTCAGCTTTAGATATAGCTCCCGTATATAACTTGAATCCGATATGGACTTTTAAACCCATAGTAGCCATAATTTTGGTCTTATCCTCACAAAATTTTGCATCATATGTTTTGATTGACACCCCACTACGTGTGCGAAATTTCATCAAAATCGGATCGGATTTGCTAACAAGTATGTCTTTCATCCGATATTGGCTTTTGAAAAATTCAGCGTAAGGTGTTTCATTTGTCGTCCCAGTATGTGTAAAAAATTTCAAAAAAATCGGTGCAGATTTACATATAGCTCCAATAAATATCTTCCATCCGATATAGCCACTGAAGGCTGTAGTAGATTCCGATATAGCTCCCGGATTCCGATATAGCTCCCAGATTCCGATATAGCTCCCAGATTCCGATATAGCTCCCACATTCCGATATAGCTCCCTTCCACTTTGCGTGTTTTATTTTGGTAACTTTCAAAAGTCTTCCTTGCTGAAGCTTCGTCCTCCATTCTGGCAACATAACCAAGCCAACGCAATCGTTGCACAGTGGGCCAAATGGCAAAATAAATTGGAAATAAGTCTACAACTTAGTAACTGTTGATCTCAGTAGCAAAAAATGTTTTAGACATTTATAGAGGAGCATACAGGCTTTCAGAAAAACGCTGTTGTGCACATCTTTAACAAAGGATGAGATACAGGGAGTTAAAGTTGAAAATTTTTGACTTCTCCAACCTTCTGGGGGCCATAACTTTTGATCTACTGAACTGATTTGTTAGGACTCTAGGACTCTATAGAAATAGCTTGACAAGATCTAATAAAGGGTGATTTTTTTGAGGTTAGGATTTTCATGCATTAGTATTTGACAGATCACGTGGGATTTCAGACATGGTGTCAAAGAGAAAGATGCTCAGTATGCTTTGACATTTCATCATGAATAGACTTACTAACGAGCAACGCTTGCAAATCATTGAATTTTATTACCAAAATCAGTGTTCGGTTCGAAATTTTGACAAATTTTGTTCAGCGATGAGGCTCATTTCTGGTTGAATGGCTACGTAAATAAGCAAAATTGCCGCATTTGGAGTGAAGAGCAACCAGAAGCCGTTCAAGAACTGCCCATGCATCCCGAAAAATGCACTGTTTGGTGTGGTTTGTACGCTGGTGGAATCATTGGACCGTATTTTTTCAAAGATGCTGTTGGACGCAACGTTACGGTGAATGAACACATTTCGAACCGAACACTGATTTTGGTAATAAAATTCAATGATTTGCAAGCGTTGCTCGTTAGTAAGTCTATTCATGATGAAATGTCAAAGCATACTGAGCATCTTTCTCTTTGACACCATGTCTGAAATCCCACGTGATCTGTCAAATACTAATGCATGAAAATCCTAACCTCAAAAAAATCACCCTTTATAACGTACAAAAGTTACCGTGTACCGTGAACGAGATAAGAATTGTTTCTCTTTTTAAGGTAACAAAAATTTGGTTTTTTTCATATTTTTTAGACCTTCCACCATAGGATGGGGATATACTAATTTCGTCATTCTGTTTGTAACACCTCGAAATATGCGTCTGAGACTCCATAGAGTATATATATTCTTGATCGTCATGTAATTTTTAGTCGATCTAGCCATGTCCGTCCGTCCGTCTGTCCATCCGTCCATCCTTCTGTCGAAAGCATGCTAACATTCGAAGGAGTAAAGCTAGGCGCTTACAATTTTGCATAAATACTTTTTTTAGTGTAGGTCGGTTGGGATTGTAAATGGGCTATATCGGTCCTTGTTTTAATAAAGCTGCCATATAAACCGATCTTGGGTCTTGACTTCTTGAGCCTCTAGGGGGCGCAATTCTCATCCATGCAATGAAATTTTGCATGAGGTGTTTTGGTATCATTTCCAACAACTGTGATAAGTAAGGTTTAAATCGGTCCTTAATATAGCTGCCATATAAACCGATCTTGGATTTTGACTTCTTGAGCCTCCAGAGTGCGCTATTCTTATCCGATTGTAATGAAATTTTGCACGACGTTATTTGTTCTGATATGCAATAACTGTGCCAAGTGTGGTTCAAATCGGTTCATAACCTGATATATCTGCTATATAAGCCGGTCTTGGGTCTTGACTTCTTGAGCCTCTAGAGTGCACAATTCTCATCCGATTGAAATGAAATTTTGTGCCAAGTATGGTTCAAATCGGCCCTTAACCTGATATAGCTGTCAAATCAACAGATGTGGGGACTTCAATTCTTGAGCTTCTAGAGGGCGCAATTCCTATCAGATTTTGCTGAAATTTTGCATGACGTATTTTATTCTTACTTTCAACAACTGTATCAAATAAGGTTCAAATCGGTTCATAGCCTGATTTAGCTGCCATATAAACCGATCTGGGGTCTTGACTTCTTGAGCCTCTAGAGGTTGCAATTATTATCCGATTTGCTTTGATTGAAATTTTATACGACGAATCCTCTCATGAGCATCAACATACGTGTTTATTATGGTCTGAATCGGTCTATAGCCTAATACAGCTCTCATATATAAATGGATCTCTCTATTTTAATTCTTGAGCCCCCTAAGGGCGCAATTCTTATTCGAATTGGCTGACATTTTACACAGGTCTCCAACATATAATTTAATTGTGGTCCAAACCGGACCATATCTTGATATCGCTCTAATAGCAGAGCAAATCTTTTTTTTATATCCTTTTTTGCCTAAGAAGAGATGCCCGGAAAAGAACTCGTCAAATGCGATCCATGGTGGAGGGTATATAAGATGAGGCCCGGCCGAACTTAGCACGCTTTTACTTGCTTTGTTCATAAGCAGGTTAAGTTCGATTTAAAGTCTTAGGCCCATAAAAGCCACAGAGGACCATAAAAAAAATTTTATTTCCCGATTTTGATTTGCAAGAGTGGGTTATTTTAAGCCTCCCGACATCGGACCTAAATATGGATTAGATCGGACTTTGTTTAGATATAGCTGCCATATAGACCGATCACCCGATAAAGGGTCTGAAGGCCATAAAAGCTTTATTTTTTGTCCGATTTCGCTAAAATTTGGAATAGTGCGAAGTTTTAAGCCTCCCAACATCCGACCCAAATATGATTCAGATCGGACTATATTTAGATATAGCTGTCATATAGACCGATCTGGCTATAAATGGTCTGTAGCCCATTAAAGCTTTATTTATTACCCGATTTCGTTGAAATTTAAAACAGTGAGTAGGTTAAGACCTCCCAACATCCGACCTAAATATGGTTCTGATTGGACTATATTTGGATATAGCTATCATATAGACCGATCCGATTTCGTTGAAATTTGAAACAGTGAGTTTTTCTGAGCCTCACGATGTCCGACCTTAATATTGTTCAGATCGGTTTATAATTGGATATATCTGCCAAAAAGACCTTTATTTTGTTCTACAAAATTGAATAATGACATATATATTAGACCTTCAATGTGCTTAAGTTATCCATTTTCACCGGATTGTGAAGAAATGGTGTTTACATTCATTCCCGAGATAGTGGGTATTAAAAATCAACGACCCAACATTTATTCCCCAAAGAGGTGTCGCACTGCGGGACGCTGTTCGGACTTAGCTATAAAAAAGTCCTTTATCATTGAGTTTAAACTTGAATCGGAAAGCAGTCATTGATGTATGAGAATTTGTCCCTGGTGATGAGGTTCTTCCTTGGGGAGGGATGACACCTCAGACATTTCAACTCAAATATGGAAATCAAATTCGTGCGGCACTTTCAAATCCCTTAAATTTGAGCCCCATATTGTCATTGCCGGTAAATATGAACCGTTGGGAGGGTGTTTTGGGGCTGGGGTGGCCACCGGCACTTTACACTGAAAATAGATATCAAATTCGTCCTTTATTCCCAACAAAATCCAAAATGGAATATTAAATTCGTTTTCTACTCTCAAATACATTTCATTTGAGTCCCATATTGCCATAATGGGTCAAATAACCCATTTGACGTATCTTTAGGAGGAAAGGGCCACATAGACTTGAACGCAAATTTTAATGTCATATTCGTAATCTACTTCCTTATACCTTTCATTTGAGTCCCACATAACCCTGGTCGGCTAATATGCCCATTTGGGGGTATTACTTGGACCTAATGTTTTATGTCATATTTGTAATCTTCTGCCTAATACTTTTCATTTGAGTCCCATATTAAGTCCTCTGGTTAGTTACCATTTTGGGATATGGGTGGCATTTTTGGGGTAAGGGGGAGGGTTCGCCTCCACCCGATATCTAGAACTGGTATAGCCTATGTTTCCTTCCAGACAAACGAACTTAACCCCAAATTTTAATACCATATTCGTTTTCTGGTCTCCAATTCCTTTCATTTGATACACTTATTGTGCCCATCGGACCACTTTGGGATATGGGTGGCATTTTTGGGGTAAGGGGGAGGGTTCGCCTCCACCCGATATCTAGCCTATGTTTCGTTTACAATCTATGAAAAGTTTAAGAAAATCGGTTCAGCCAAGTATCATAAAGTAATAATACTTCGATCAGATATTGTATGCCAAATTCGAAATCTACTCCCGACTACCTTTTACTTGAGCCCTATATTGAAATGAACGTCCAATATGTTTGTTTCAGGAAGTTTTAAGGTTGACCCAACCTTAAAACTTCCTGACTCGATGGGTACTCAGACTCATATTCTACTTCCCAATACCTTTCATTTGATACCTATATTGTCCCGATCGGTCCACTTTTGAATTTGGGTTGTGTTTTTGGCATAAGGGGGAGGGTCCGTCCCCCTTTCGCTACCGAAAAATTATATAGCCTATGTTTCCTTCCAGACCACCCACACAATTTGCGAAAATTTCGAGAAAATCGGTTCTGCCATTTTCAGTCTACACGGAACAAACAAACCGAGTCCCATATATCCGTGATTGGCTAATATTCCCATTTTAGGCGTTTTTGTGGGGGTGAGGTGACCCCCTATACTTCGACATGAATTTGTATGCCAGACTCGAAATCTACTCCCGCATACTTTTCATTTGATACCCATAATGTCCTTATCGGTCCACTTTTGATTTTGAGTGGTGTTTTTGGGGTAACGTCGGAGGGTCCGCCCCCTTCCGTTATTAATAAATTATAAAGCCTATTCCTACTTCCTGACCATATTCGTAATCTCTTCCCGAATACCATTCATTTGAGTCCCATATTTTCATGATCGTCAAATTAACCTATTTTTTGGGGTTTTGGGACTGGGGCGGCCCCCCAGGTGCTTGGACCCAACTCTTATTATGAAATTCACGCTCTTGAATACCTTTCATTTGAATCCCACATTGTCCCGATCGGTCCACTTTAATTTTTGGATAATACTTTTGGGGTAAGGGGACGGTCCGCCCCCCGTCCGATATCAAAAATCAATTTTATAGCCTATGTTTTCTTCCAGACCAACCTATATAATCAAAATTTCAAAGTAATTGGTTCAGCCGTTTTTGAAAAAACAAACAAACCTACAAACAAACACAAATTGAAGATGAAGTAGCGAGACTTTACGGATTGGCCTTTTTTGAAAACACTGTGCTACAAATGTCTTTTGAAATACTCATTTGCTGTTTGATGCCATTTTTTGGTCTCTCGCCAAGAAAAGTTGAACATTTAAGAATTATAAGAACATACGTATGCATGACTTGAGTCGGTGACCCACACGAGAACATATAGACATGTATACACATATATAACACATACACTTAGAAAAATTAGTATACCTTTGGTAAAAGTATCCATTGATGGCTTTTGGATATGTGGATATGGGATATGGATATGTGAAGGAATAAATGAAATTCAGTACATGTGGTGAGTTCTTTTCTTGTCAACAAAGTATGAACTCCCTGCATTTTGTAATCGTAACTTATGTACGTTGCTCACAGCGCACCTACTTAAAAAGTCCTTTCAAAATTCTAAAGACGAAGTTCGTAAACTATCTTCTCTTTATAATGAAGACTTTCTTATACTTTTATCTTTGCTTTTATGCCAGACTTTTCCTGAGTGTATGAACCTACACATTGTAAACCGTACTTACATTTGTTTGAGTATGTATGCACCACATGTTAGTCATGGCCATTAGGTAACTTTGAAGAAGTAGAAGCTCCCTGTTTTAATAACACAAGAGTCCTGGGCGGTGGGTGGCCCAAGGTAGACAGGTAGTCTCCGAATAAGTATCTTAGAAGATGTATTATGTTATTTTCTTAAAGCATTACTACCTGAAATAATGTTGAATAATTGATAATGTCTCTAAGGAGACATACGAGAACTTCTTATATTTCTGTGTACATTTGTTTATTTGTGTTTGTGCTAAAGTGCCTGTGTGTATGTTGTTGGTATGGGGCAATGGTCTTGGGTTAGGGCCTCTGGTAAGTAAGCGTAACAAATCCTTGATTAGATTAAATGTAGCATTTGTTGGGTCAATAACGGGACCATAAACAGGTAGGAATCATAAAACAATGCCATACAGCATCATACAAAACTTGGTAGTGATAAGGAGAAGATTTGTTGCCACAATAACGGGCGTTGCAACATAATCATAAACATTTTGCTGTGGTCGTTTGCTAATGACAAACAAAAATGAAACTCATTTTGACACGAGTACAAAACTGAATACTAATGTTGTTGAAAATTTGATTAAGACAAGATGCAGATACATATATATACTCAGCATCGTCTGGAAAGTAATTTGCAAGAAAATAAAAAAAACAAGTATAAGAAGTGTTGGTAGTTGTCATCTTAATGTGATACAGCGAATATAGTTTTTGCAAGTATGTCAAAAGCATTCCGCCTTCAAAAATTCTTATTATTTGATTTCATTTTGTGTCATCACTTGAAGATAGAGACATTTAATTGGAACTTAGTAGGAATGTGTTTTCGTCCATAGGCGGGTATAGTTCAAAATTGGGGTATATTGCACCACATGTTGTTATAGCTTCTATATGATACGAATTGGATATTAAAACTTGCAGTCTAACGAAAAATTGCATAAAAATATTGGATTTACATTTGAGATGAAGGAAGTGTTTTGGACCGCACTAAGTATACTAGTAGATCATGAAATTTAATTGGGCTATTATTGTAGTTGAGAAGGACATTAACATGACTCAGCAGAGCATTAATAGGTTCGCTTTAGGAGCTCACAAAATATGTACTTGGTCTTTCAGTCCATGTCTTCTGTCGAAGACATGTACATACGAGACTCATGTGGAGAAATTTGACTTTTATGCGAATTGTAGCTTGTCACTTTTCAACGCGTGCAAATCTGGAGGCAATGTGTTTTGGTCTCTACCAATGGGAAAACTAGTAATGCATGCTTAAATCAGGCCTAATAAAAACGCTTCGAAGCTTTCTAATATTTAGAAGGACCTTATGCCTTCTAAAATGAAGGACCGTATGCCCTCTAAAATGGGACTACCTTTGCAACTTTTAAAAATTTGACAATGAATGCCTCTACACTCTTTATGTATTTCTTCTGGAGTACTCTTAAAATGTATGGGACGCATGTGAGTGGCTATTGAACATCTGATGTTATTGAGCAGTAATTCTGTCCGGTTCAGATCGGTTCAGATTTAAATGTTACTCCCATGTATATATATAGCCTGATTTTTACTTTTAGACACATTTATCGACAGTTTTTCTCAAAGTTTTGAGTAAGGTTTTGCTTAACGACACCCACAATATGTACGGATTTGGACACAGCTTTCATGTGTATATTGGTCCCGCAGTGGCTGCCTCATACCTACTCTCAGATTAAGGCCCCATTTCGAGCCTACAAACCCCGTAAATAGTGTCCAACATAGATAATTCTAACTACGTGAATATGATTGTACCAGTTCAGTTTTCGTTCCAAAATCACCCCAAATCGTTCTGGTGAGGAAACATAAGGGATCCAATTGTCCCACACTTGATTAATTTTCAGCTTTTGATTTTGCGTGTCCTATGGCATCCTATCACAGAACTGCATGAGACCCAAAATTTGGCACTCCATAGCCACTTTGGCCAAAGCCATTGTCTGTATTGCATGCCACATAAAAACAAAGTTAGCTAAAAAAACACAAGCACAAATAAAGTTGAGTGAGAGATGCGCTAACGTAAAAGTTCAGTTGGACGTAATAGTTCAGTTAGTCACTTGGGTTGACGGGCATCGTGTTTTGTTTGCAAATGAAGACCACTCAGATGTGTGCCATATGAAGCCAAAGCAAGAAGAGGAATGAAATATCAAGTTTTGTTGATCGGCATAGATACGCTCTGTTATTTTGTTGCACTTGCTTTTTGTACCCACCTCCGAAGGATGGGGGCATATTCATTTTGTCATTCCATTTGCAACACACCGAAATATCCATTTCCGACCCTATAAAGTATATATTCTTGATCCGCGTAAAAATCTAAGACGATCTAGACATGTCCGTCCGTATGTCCGTCTATCTGTTGAAATCACGCTACAGTCTTTCAAAATACAGATGTTGAGCTGAAACTTTTCACTTTCATTTTTTTTTTATAAGCAGGTTTAGTTTGAAGATGGGCTATATCCGACTATATCTTGATATAGCCCCCATATAGACCGATCCGCCGATTTAGGGTCTTAGGCTCATAAAAACCACATTTATTATCCGATGTCGCCGAAATTTGGGACAGTGCGTTGTGTTAGACCTTTTGACATCCTTCTTCAATTTGGCTCAAATCGGTCCAGATTTGGATATAGCTGTCATATAGACCGATCCTCCTATTTAGGGTCTAAGGCCCATAAAAGCCACATTTATTATCCGATGTCGCCGAAATTTGGGACAGTGAGTTGTGTTAGGCCCTTTGATATCCTTCTTCAATTTGCCCCGGATCGGTCCAGATTTGGATATAGCTGCCATATAGACCGATCCTCAGATTAATCTTAAGCCCATAAAAGCCACATTTATTACCCGATATTGCTGAAATTTGGGACAGTGAGTTGTGTTATGCTCTTCAACATCCTTCGCCAATTTGGCCTAGATCGGTTCAGATTTGGATATAGCTGCCATATAGACCGATCTCTCGGTTTTTGGTTTTGGGCCATAAATGCGTATTTATTGTCCGATATCGCTTAAATTTGAGACAGTGAGTGGTCTTAGACCCTTCAACGTCTTTCTTCAATTTGGCCCTGATCGGTTCAGATTTGGATATAGCTGCCATATAGACCGATCTCTCGGTTTTAGGGTTTTGGGCCCATAAAAGGCTCATTTATTGTCCGATTTCGCCGAAATTACACTCAGTGACTTGTATAAGGCTTTTCGACATCCGTGTCGTATTTGGTTAAGATCGGTCTGTATTTAGAAATGGCTACCAGAAAGACCAAAATTTTGTTGTACAAAATTGACCAATGACTTTCACTTATTAGACCACTCAATGTCCGTGTCGAATTTGGTCCAAATTGGACCATATTTCGATATAGCTGCTAAGGGGCATACATTATGCATTTTTCACCGGATTATGACGAAAAGTGGTTTTCACATATACCCGAGGTGGTGGGTATCTAAAGTTCGGCCCGGCCGAACTTAACGCCTTTTTATACCCACCACCGACGGATGGGGGTATATTCATTTTGTCATTCCGTTTGCAACACATCGAAATATCCATTTCCGACCCTATTAAGTATATATATTCTTGATCAGCGCCGTCTGTCCGTCTGTCAGTTGAAATCATGCTACAGTCTTTAAAAATAGAGATATTGAGTTGAGATTTTGCACAGATTCTTTTTTTGTCCATAAGCAGGTTAAGTTCGAAGATGGGCTATATCGGACTATATCTTGATATAGCCCCCATATAGACCGATCCGCCGATTTAGGGTCTTAGGCCCATAAAAGACACATTTATTATCCGATTTTGTTGAAATTTGGCACAGTGAGTTGCGTTAGGCCCTTCGACATCCTTTGTCAATTTGGCTCAGATCGGTCCAGATTTGGATATAGCTGCCATATAGACCGATCCTCCGATTTAGGGTCTAAGGCCCATAAAAGCTACATTTATTATCCGATTTCGCTGAAATTTGGGACAGTGAGTTGTCTTAGGCCCTTCGACATCCTTCGTCAATTTGGTTCAGATCGGTTCAGATTTGGATATAGCTGCCATATAGACCGATCCTCCGGTTTAGGGTCTTAGGCCCACAAAAGCCACATTTATTATCCGATTTTGATGAAATTCGGGGCAGTGAATTGTGTAAGGCCCATCGACATCCTTCGTTAATTTGGTTTAGATCGGTCCTGATTTGGATATAGCTGCCATATAGATCGATCCTCCGATTTATGGTGTAAGGCCCATAATAGCCACATTAATTATCCGATTTTGCTGAAATTTGGGACAGAGAGATGTGTTAGGCCCTTTGACACATTTCTTCAATTTGGTCCAGATCGGTTCAAATTTGGATATAGCTGCCATATAGACCGATTTCTTGATTTATGGTTTTGGGAATATAAAATGCTCATTTATTGCCCCATGTCCCCGAAATTTGGAACAGTGAGTTAAGTTAAGCCCCTTGACATACTTCTGCAATATCGCACAGATCGGTCCAGATTTGAATATAGCTGCCATATAGACCGATATCTAGGTTTTAGGTTTTGGGGCCATAAAAGACGCATTTATTGTCCGATGTCGCTGAAATTTGAGACAGTGAGTTTGGTTAGGCTCTTCGACGTCCTTCTTCAATTTTGCCGTGATCGGTCCAGATTTGAATATAGCTGCCATATAGACCGATCTCTGGATTTAAGGTTTAGAGCCCATAAAAGAGGCATTTATTGTCCGATTTCGCCGAAATTTGGGACAGTGCTTTGTGTTGGGCTCTTCGACATGTTTATGCAACTTGGCCCAAATCGGTCCAGATTTGGATATAGCTGCCATGTAGACCTATATCTCGATTTAAAGTCTTGGCCCCATAAAAGGCGCATTTATAATCCGATTTCACTGAAATTTGACACAGTGACTTATGTTCGGCTTTTCGACATGCGTGTCGTATATAGTCAGGTCGGTATGAGGTATATGAGTATAAGGTATGAAATTTTCAACGAATTTTGATGAAAGGTGGTTTACATATGTACCCGAGGTGGTGGGTATCCAAAGTTCGGCCCGGCCGAACTTAACGCCTTTTTACTTGTTAAAGATGTCATTAACTCTTTTAACCTGTTGTCAGGAAACCTTCCGAGAGTTACGTTTCGCCGCTATGGTCATCATTTTCTATTCTGTGAGTCGTCCATAAAACACATCCCAATAAAGTGTGACTCTTTTGCGAATTTCCCTGTTATAAAGTCTGCTGATCTCCTTTACAATGTCATATAGAGCTTCTCTTGTTCTGATTTCTTTATTCGAAATGGATAACTATCCACTACTATAGTTGAGTCTTTGTTTCTTTCTTTAGTATGGTCTTTCTTCTAAATTAAGTCTGGCAGAAATTCTTGTCATTTAATTTGTTATAATTAAATCCAACATAAAATCTGTAAGCCACTTAAAGTGTTGTTAACAATTTTGGAGACCTTTTATCCTACTTCTGTTTGGATATTCTTAGGCTTGTTTGGCCTTCTTTGTTCTCTTGTTACTTTTGGATAATAATTATAACATGCAACATCCTGAACATCCTGGCTCCCTGTGGGCCACATCCATTTAACTCAAACTGTAAGTGTTTTCTTGTGTTAACTGACTTCTGAATCTTTAATGGAAGACATTTGCTTAAATTGACAGGTGTCACAAACATTAAAATCGGTTATAATAAAATTTTGTTTGAAGTTGTAACTAAATTTTAACCTTTATACGGTAAAGGCCTTTGACTTGATGCCTTTGTGTTCCAAGCGAAGTCTTTGTCTAGCAAAATGATTCAAATGAGTTCTTTAACAATATGTGTAACATTGGCAGAAGTCAAAGGCATGAATAACAATACACAAAGGCGAAACAAGGATACAGAGATACAAACGTATATTGCACAACTAACACAGTGTCCCAAAGACAAAGTACAAATAGACACACATAGAAACAAAGAAGTTTTTCGCCAGCAAATTAATTCTGTAACCTTATCGATTAATAAAACATTTACGTCATCAACCTTAAAAACCCATATCAACTTTTGGATATGCACTAGACAAACACAAATACATACATACAAACACTCGCACACACGAATCCTTAAAGATTATGCTGTGTGTAATGTTACACACACAGACCTATGTCTACCATATGTGCAGCATTCGTTTATCTTAACATACACACATGTAGATGGAATCCTTTAACATATTTACCTTTTTGTCTTTGTCTTATGGAGTGACTACGGGGAAGTTAAGAGGGAGAAAAATAAATTGACATAAATACTTAATGAGCTGTTCCAAGGAACTATGTATGTACGTATGTGCTGGCTTGTACATAGGGATACGTTATTACAAATGTACAAATGTGCATACACTTGGAGACTTTCTTACTTGGAATAGACCTATCGGCGTTGATGGAGCATTAGGACAGACCAACACCAGAAAACACTTTAACTTCAACTTGCATGCTAAAAACATAGACCTTTTCTCTAAATACGAGGGAGTTCAGAACGGCTAAGTGTCTATGCTCAAACTGCAAGATATGGCCTAAAAGACTGCTGAACACTTACGAATGATATTTCTCTAGTAGTAGAATAAGTTGGGATAAATCTAAAACGATTTTTAAAAAATTTAACAAAAATGTCAACAGTTATAAATAAAATATATATGCCAATTTTCGTGACAATAGGTTGACAAATGACGACATTGGCACATTATTCAAAATAGGACGGGCGTATATATGGGAGCTATATCTAAATCTAAACCGATTTCAACCAAGCTCCCTAAATAAAGTGGGATATTTGCCTGGGAAACCGTTGCAGAATTTTAGTCAATAAATGCATTGAAAATCGGGCGATATATATAAATAGGGGAGTTGTATCCAAGTCTGAATGTCGAGAAATCGGTTTACAATGATCGGTTTACATTATGGCAATATTTGTGCAATTCGGTCGAACATTACATGGGAGCTATATCCAAATTTTGGAATAATGAAGTTGATCGAAGGTATATAGTAACGGAATTTATGGTCAAGGAAGCCTTGAGGAGCTTCAAACCATTTAACTCACGCGGACCTAATGGAATATTTCCGGCGTTACTACAAAAAGAGGCCGACTATCTGGCGCCCATCTGGAAAAAATGCATGCCTTATGCCCAATAGCAGCTATATCCAAATATATTCTGATTTGGACCAAATACTAATATTTATAAGTCATTGTTCAATTGTTTATAACAAAATATTGGTCTTTTTAGTAGCTATATCTAAAAATAAACCGATCTGAACCATATACAACAGGCCTATCGAAAAGCCCAACATAAGTCACTGTGTCAAATTTCATTGAAATCGGATTATAAATTCGCCTTTTATGGGGCCAAGAATTTAAATCGAGATATCGGTCTATATGGCAGCTTTATTCAAATCTGCCTCGATCTGGGCCAAATTAAAGAAGGATGTTGAAGGTCCTAACAGAACTCACTGTCTCAAATTTCGGCGAAATCGGACAATAAATGCCTTAAATTAAGAGATCAGTCTATATGGCAGCTATATCCAAATCTGGACCAGTCTGGGCCAAATTGAAGAAGAATGTCGAAGGGCCTTACAAAACTCACTGTCCCAAATTTCAGCAAAATGGGATAATAAATGCGGTTTTTATGGGACTAAGACTCTAAATCGGCGGATCGGTCTATATGACAGTTATTTTGAAATCTGGACCGATCTGAGCCAAATTGTAGAAGGATGTCGAAGGGCCTAACACAACTCACTGTCCCAAATTTCAGCAAAATCGGATAATAAATGTGGCTTTTATGGGCTAAGACCCTAAATCGGTCTGTATGGGGGCTATATCAAGATTTGGTCCGATAAAGCCCCTTTTAAGAACTTAAACTGCTTATGAACAAAAAAAGAATCTGTGCAAAATTTCAGCTCAATATCTTTATTTTTATACCCTCCACCATAGGATGGGGGTATACTATTGTAATTTCGTCATTCTGTTTGTAACACCTAGAAATATTTGTCTGAGACTTCATAAAGTATATATATTCCTGATCGTCATGTCATTTTAAGTCGATCTAGCCATGTCCTTCCGTCCTTCTGTCCATCCGCCCGTCCGTCTGTCGAAAGCACGCCAACTTTCGAAGGAGTAAAGCTAGCCGCTTGAAATTTCACACAAATACTTGTTATTAGTATAGGTCGGTTGGGATTGTAAATGGGCCAAATCGGTTCATGGTTTGATATAGCTACCATATTAACCGAACTTGGGTCTTGACATATTGAGCCTATAGAGGGCGCAATTCTCGTCCGATTTGACTGAAATTTTGCACGTGGTGGTTCGGTATCACTTCCAACAACTGCGCTAAGTATGGTACAAATCGGTCTGTTTTGATGTAGCTGCCATATAAACCGATCTTGGGTCTTGACTTCTTGAGCCTATAGAGGGGGCAAATCTCTTCCGATTAGACTGAAATTATGCACGTGCTGGTTTGGTATTACTTCCAACAACTGTGCCAAGTATGATTCAAATCGAAATAACCTGATATAGCTGCCATATGAACCGATCTGGGATCTCGAATTCTTGAGCCTCTAGAGGGCCCAATTCTAATCCGAGTTGGCAGAAATTTTGTACAACGGCTTCTCTCGTGACCTTCAACATACGTGTCTAATCGATCAATAGCTTGATACAGCTCCAATATAAACCCGATTTTGCTTCTTGAGCCCCTTCAAGGCGCAATTTTTATCCGAATGTTTTGAAATATTAATCAATGACTTCTACATTGTTCAGCATTCATTTATGGTCCAAATCGGACTATAACTTGATATAGCTCCAACAGCATAACAGTTGCTATTCAATATTCTATGTTTGCCTAAAAAGAGATACCGCGCATATTGGGTTGCCCAAAAAGTAATTGTAGGTAATATAGTAGTAATATAGTCGGCGTTAACAATTTTTTTCAAAGGCTTGTGACTCTGTAATTGCATTCTTTCTTCTGTCAGTTATCAGCTGTTACTTTTAGCTTGCTTTAGAAAAAAAGTGCGCGAAATTTTGTTTACATTTGTTTGTTTGGCGTCAATTGTAATATGGGTACCACATGTATTGAAAGAAATTCATATAACAAACCGAATCAACGCTTGTGATATGCACCTTAAACGCAATGAATTCGATCCGTTTTTAAAACGAATCATAACTGGAGATGAAAAATGGATTGTTTACAACAACGTTAGTCGAAAACGATCATGGTCCAAGCATGCTGAACCAGCTCAAACCACTTCAAAGGCTGATATCCACCAAAAGAAGGTTATGCTGTCTGTTTGGTGGGATTGGAAGGGTGTGGTATATTTTGAGCTGCTTCCAAGGAACCAAACGATTAATTCGGATGTTTACTGTCAACAATTGGAAAAATTGAATACAGCCATCAAGGAGAAGCGACCAGAATTGGTCAATCGTAAAGGTGTCATATTCCACCAGGACAACGCTAGACCGCACACATCTTTGGTCACTCGCCAAAAACTGAGTGAGCTTGGGTGGAACTTTTGATACATCCACCATCAGACCTTGCACCCACTAGCCCTGACCTTGCACCATCAGACTACCATTTATTTCGATCTTTGCAGAACTCCTTAAATGGTAAAACTTTCGGCAATGATGAGGCTATAAAATCGCACTTGGTTCAGTTTTTTGCAGATAAAGGCCAGAAGTTCTATGAGTGTGGAGTACTAAATTTGCCAGGAAGATGGCAAAAGGTTATCGAACAAAATGGCAATTATATATTTGATTAAAGTTCATTCTAAGTTTTATTAAAAATGCATTTACTTTCTTTTAAAAAATCCGCAATTACTTTTTAGGCAACCCAATAGAACTCGACAAATGCTATTCGTGGTGGAGGGTATATAAGATTCGGCCCGGCCGAACTTCGCACGCTCTTACTTGTTAAAGATTGTAGCGGGATTTCAACAGACAGGCGGACAGACGGACGGACATGGCTTGATCGTCTTAGATTTTTACGCTGGTCAAGAATATCTTATATATAAAAATCAATTTGTGTTTGTTTGTTTGTTTGTTTGTATGTTTGTGTGTTCCTTATAGACTCAGAAACGGCTGAACCGTTTTGCTTGAAATTTTCACAGATGGTGCATAATGGCCCCGTGGTGAAAATAGGGTACTACATTTTTTGATACATGGTGGGGGAGTGGACCCTCCCCCTTACCCTTATTTTCAGAAACGCCAGATCTCGGAGATGGGTGGCGCGATTTAAGTGAAAGTATGTGTGCACTCATATAGTACCCTAAAAATAAAAATTTGGTATCCAAATTTCGGATGGGGTATCTAGGGGGCCGCCCCATCCTAAAACCCTTAAAAAATATATTTAGGCCAATCACGACAATATGGGACTCAAATAAAAAGTATTTAGGATAAGAAAATGTATCTGATATCCAATTGTCGTATCAAGGGGGACCACCCCAAGCCCCAAAACACCCCTAAATGGGACATATTTACCGACCATGGCAATATGGGACTCAAATGAAAGGTATTTGGGAGTACAATACGAATATGATATCCAATGTGGGACCACGTTTCTAGGGTCCACCCCTTTCCCAAAACACCCCCCAAATAGAATTTATTTACTGCCCATGGGAATATAGGGCTTAAATAAAAGGTGTTTGAATGTAGAATACGAATCTGACATACAAATATGGGACCAAGTGTTTTGGGTGCCGCCTCTCACCAAAGACATCCCCCAAGGGGACAAATTTACGACCATAGCAATATGGGGCTCAAATGAAAGGTCTTTGGGAGTAAAGCACGAATTTGATATCAATATTCGGGAAAAGTGTCTATGGTGCAACGCCACCCCCAATACGAATTTAATATCTAAATGTAGAACCATGTATTTTGGGCATCACCCCTTTCCCCAAAACACCCTCCAAAGGGTAAACATTTTTCGACTATGCCAATATGTGGCTCAAATGATAGGTAATTGAGATTATAAAACGAATTTGATAACCTATTTTGGGGCCATGTGTTTTAGGGACGCCTCATCCTGTAAACTCCTCTTAAGCCAATGGCAATATGGGGTTTAAATAAATGGCCAAGAGCCTGGGGGACCACCTCACCCCCGAAAACACCCCTAAATCAAATATCATGAGAGTAGCGGGCTGAAATGAAGTATTTTAAGAATGGAGTACACCTTACATCCAAACTTAAATTAGTAGCCCAATAAAGATCATATGGGATTCAGATAAAGGCACTTATATTGTAAAACTGTTAGTCAAGTTAGCATGGTATTTCACTAAAAGATCTTTAATTGTCGAAAATAAATATTCCAATGAAACTATTGTACCATATAAAGTAAAAGAAGGCGCAGCGGAGCGGGCCCGGGTCAGCTAGTATATATACATACTACGTCAGAAATGGATATTTCGATGTGTTGCAAACTTTATGACAAAATGTATATAGACCCATCCTTCGATGTCAATGCAATCATTGGCTGTTTGACCTATAACGGACGCTGACTGAGGAGAGATCTGAACCCGTCTGCTATGCAGACGATGTTATAAAACTTTTGAGGGGTAACGATCCGAACCAGCTATGCAGAAGGTGGGAAAGGGTCTTATATGTGGCATGCGACTGGGCTAGACCGAAGGGTCTCAATGTCAACACAAAGAAGACTGAGGAAGTCGAAAGTGGGCCAGTTTGATGTACCACGTTTCCAGAATAAACGATTTCGATATCTGACAAGGTCATATACTTAGAAGACTGAAATATGCCTGTTCACGAGGAAGGCGAATTTGACGCACCACGTTTCCACAATAAAACGATTTCGATATGTGACGAGGTCAAATACTTAGTAGTGATCTTGGATAGGAAACTTAATTGAAAGTGTCACATTCAGGAGCGTAGTGAGAAGTCTCACAGATGTTGGGCACTATGTAGACGGGTCGTAGGCTCGAAATGTGGCCTGATTTCGAGGATAGTCCACTGGCTCTACAGGAGCATGATTAGACCATACTTACATACACCTCAGTAGTTTGGAGGACTGCTATGGAGAAAAAGTGCAACTTTAGGACCATACAACAAGTTCAGAGAACATGTTTTCTTGGCATAGGCGGAGCGATGAGGACCACGCCCACTAGGGCACTGGTGACCCTTCTAGATATCCGACCCATTGACATACAGATTAAGTGTGAAGCAGCCAATGCGGCTATGAGACTTAAGGCGATGGGAGAATGGATTGGCGATGGGAGCAGCTAATACCATCGCGCTATAATCGAGCCGACAATAGGATACCTGAAAGGAAGGGAAGAGGTTTGGAGTGTAGAAAGAGATTAACTCCTTCCTTGGCACAACCCGGATCGTTTGGGTTCGGGCCATAACGGAGTAAGGGGGAATGAATGGGCAGACGATTTGGCAGTGAAGGTCAGAGGACTGCCGTCAATAAACTTGGTTAACCCGAAGCCTTTCAGTTGGACGCAGTCCGATTTAAGGGCGTGGACGACGAACGTGCATGTAACACTGTGGAACAGCGAAACAGTCAGTAGGGCGGTGAAAATCCTATGGAGTAACCCGGATCGTGAGAGGACGAGGCTATTAGTAAAAGCAAGTAAGAACGAGGTCAGTATGGCTGTTGGTAACATAACGGGACATATAGGATTATGAGCTCACTCATGCAGAATCGGTACGGCAAGTGATAGCATGTATAGGGCATGTGGGGAAGATGATGAAACGTTGGAGTATTTCCAATGTCATTGCCCGGCTTTTGCGCCTAAAAGACATATACCAGACATAAACCAACATAGAAGTGTGGTATGGAAAACAATTAAGGTTTTGTAAGTAGCACGGAATACCCACTTTAAAACTTTCTTTTTCTAGGTTACTTTTTAGTTTTCAGAGCACACAACAATCCGATTACTAGCTAAGGTGTTTGTCCTTAGTGACATGGGACGGATCAATATCCGCACCAACCTAACCTATATTCAAATCTGAACCGATTTCGACCAAACATCTTAAATATAGTGGTAGTCTTTGAGGAAAGTGTTGTACAAAATTTTGGGGAAGATTGGTAAATGAATGCGCTTGCAGTGGCTCTAGCATTGAAAATCGGGCGATATATATATATATGGGAGCTATATCCAAAAAATCTGAAAAGATTTCTATGAAATGCACCAAAAATATCGAGAGCCTTAAGAAAATTCTTCGCGCCAAATGTCTAGAGAATCGGTTAACAAATGACCACATTATTACAATATTAGTCCAGATCGGACGAATATATATGTGGGAGCTATATCCAAATTTGAACAGCTTTTTGCCAATTTCGAGAGGCTTTGTCTCTTTGCTAAAAATACCTGTGCCAAAATTGAAGATGATTGGATTAAAATTGCGACCTGTACTTTGTCACAAATCAACATGGACTGGAAGACAGACAGACGAACACAGCTAAATCGAATCAGAAAGTGATTCTCAGTCGATCGGTATACATATCAAGGGGTCTAGCTCTCCTCCTTCTGGATGTTACCAACAAATGCACTAAGTTACTGTACCACAGTAGTGGTGTAGGGTTTAAAAACCATACCCGACAATTTATCATACCATCCTCGCTTGATTGAAATCCAAACGAATGTCAGAAGAAATAGGTATGGCACCGTATTAACCCTCGTTAGAGTTGAGATCCTTAAGAAAAATTGTTCAGAATATATTAACATTAAATGCTGAAGCTACAGATGGAAAAAAGTGGGATAAAAATGTTTCACTTTTTGTGCCTCATACCTTCCGAAGTTACACGGAAGACTTTTTCTTTAATTTCCCCACGGAAACGGAAATAACACCAAGCATACACTTCTATGAGTAGGCCGAGAGGTATACTCGTATCTGTCAAAATATACCTACTTTGAGTGTGGGTAAGTGTATGTGAATATAACTGTGTGAGTTTGTGAAACATCGTTGAAGTTTTTTCGTCATTGACTCTGACTGCCATATTCCACATCTCATCTCAACTCAATTTTTTTGCGGTTTTGTTGCGGTGTTTACATCGACAAGATTCTTAAGAAGTAAAAAGCCGAAAATCATGTTTACATTTGAGCTCGTACTGTGGTGGATTTCTCTTTTTTTTAGAAGAAACATATTACCATTACCTTTTCATGCCAAACATGCCTGGGGAGAGGGTGAGGTGTGGAGATGTTATGTCTTGGCTTCTTTTTGCCTTACATTGCCCTGCGTTGTGTTGGGAGTAGACCGATAATCCAGTCTTACAAACCCCATTTATGGCAATTAATGTGTACTCATTACACTTAGACACGCATTAAATGTGTATGCATGTGTGTGTGTGTGTGTGTGTATTTAGGTATCTGTGTGAATCCTTCATGGCATAATACGGTGGGGCTGAGAACACAAGTAAGATTCTTTGGTGTGTGACACTGCTATACCAATACCACCACCTTACACCTTTATCGCATGTCGTCTTAACGAGTTTGGCGCTGTTGGTGGGAGATCTGCTAAGATTGATGTGCGGGTCGAAGTAGGGCGGTTTGTTGTAATTACTTTTATATTCATGGATGATTCTGGGGAAACATATTTTCTGTTTTCCTCCTTCCATGAAGGGTGCGTGCAAAACTTTTAAACGTAGAAAAAGAAAGACAAAACAAATTCATTGAAAAAGAAAAAAAAAAAAACGTTTTACATAGGGATACTCAACACCATGGATTTTATTTGATAGTTTATAGTTATATATAAAATTTAAAATTTTCAACCAAGGGACCGCAAATAGCAAGACTTTAAATTGATTTTAAATTTTATGCAAACAACAACTTTCTTGACTTTAAGAAGCTTAAACGAAATGGTGGGCACCTAAATTTTAATATGGTTCCATTTGGCCCGAATTTGGCAAAGGTCAATAAAATCGGTCTGTATGGAAGCTGTATCCCAAGGCACCCCCGATGTCGAGGAATTTGTTAGCGTGAACTGCTTATATTGCAGTGATGATGATGATTTAAACATCTGTTCAAAACATGAAGAGCGCGTTGAAAAATGCAACTCTGCGCACAAATGTTCTACAAGTAAAAGCGTGCTAAGTTCGGCTGGGCCGAATCATATATACCATCCACCATGGATCGCATTTGTCGAGTTTTTTGCGCGGTATCTTTTTTTTAGCAAAAAAAAAAAAAAACATTGAATAAGAACTGTTATGTTATTGGAGCCATATCAAGTTATAGCCCTATTCGGGCCATAAATGAATTGAATGCTAAACATTGTAGAAGTTATTATGTAGTATTTCAGTCCATTCGGATAAGAATTGCGCCTTGCAGGGGCTCAAGAAGGAGCTGCATCAAGCTATAGATCAATTCAGACCATATAGGACATGAATGTTAAAGGTCATGAGAGAAGCCGTTGTACAAAATATTTGCCAAATCGGATAGAAATTGGGCCCTCTAGAGGTTCATGAAATCAAGATCCCAGATCGGTTTATATGGCAGCTTATTAGTTTATGTACTGATTTGCGCCATACTTTGCATAGTTATTGGAAGTCATAACACAACACCTTATGCAAAATTTCAGCCAAATCAGATGAGAATTGCGCGCTCTATTGGCTCAAGAAGTCAAGATCCAATAACGGTTTATATGACAGTTATACCAGATTATTAACCGATTTGAATCATACTTGGCACAGTTGTTGAAAGTTATACCAAAACACCACGTGCGAAATTTCAAATCTGAGGAGAATTGCGCCCTCTAGAGGCTCAAGAAGTTAAGACCCAATATCGGTTTATATGGCAGCTATATCAGGTTATGGACCGATTTCAACCATACTTGGCGCAGTTGTTGGATATCATAATAAAATATTTCCTGCAAAATTTCATTCAAATCGGATAAGAATTGCGCCCTTCAGTGGCTCAAGAAGTCAAGATTCAAGATCGGTTTATATGACAGCTATACCAGGTTATGGACCGATTTGAACCATGCGTGGCTCAGTTGTTGGATATCATAACAAAACACGTCGTGCAAAATTTTATTCCAATCGGATAAGAATTGCACTCTCTAGAGGCTCAAGAAGTCAAGACCCAATATCGGTTTATATGGCAGCTATATCAGGCAATGTACCGATTTGAATCATACGATGCACAGTTGTTGGATATCATACCAAAACACGTCGTGCAAAATTTTATTCCAATCGGATAAGAATTGCACTCTCTAGAGGCTCAAGAATTCAAGACCCAATATTGGTTTATATGGCAGCTATATCAGGTTATGAACCGATTTGAACCATGCGTGGTACAGTTGTTGGATATCATAACAAAACATGTCGTGCAAAATTTCATTCCAATCGGATAAGAATT
This sequence comes from Stomoxys calcitrans, assembly GCF_963082655.1. Lineage (NCBI taxonomy): Eukaryota > Metazoa > Arthropoda > Insecta > Diptera > Muscidae > Stomoxys > Stomoxys calcitrans. The sequence continues at coordinate 156,762,087 of NC_081554.1, forward strand.
GCACCCACTAGAGGGTCAAGAAATCAAGACCCAAGATCGGTTTATATGGCAGCTATATCAAAACATGGACCGATATGGCCCATTTACAATCCCAACTGACCTACACTAATAAGAAGTATTTGCGCAAAATTTCAAGTGGCTAGCTTTACTCCTTCGAAAGTTAACGTGCTTTCGACAGACAGACGGTGATGGCTAGATCCACATAAAATGTCACGACGATCAAAAATATATACATTATGGGGTCTCAGACGAATATTTCGAGTAGTTACAAACAGAATGAAGAAATTATTGTACCCCCATCCTATGGTGGAGGGTATAAAAAGGTCAACATGCTCATTCTGTTTTGGCCTTTAGATTTACCTGTGGGATCATGAATACGTAAGGCCCGACCTGTTGGAGTATCAATCGACTTTGAATAATTAACTTTATTATTTCTTTTTATTATATTCACATAGATAGCATTGATTTTCAATATATTATACATGCTGTCAATTCTAAAGAATATTTTTTCATTCTCAAATAAACCTTTGTATCATTCAATTCGTGTGTGTTCTTATTAACTCAATTCCACATATATAGAAGCATTTCCAATAGGTTTTGGGTCCAGCGCTATGGAGTATTTAAGAACATCTTTCGCGAAATTAAACGAGGACAACTACCATTTGTGGAAATTTAAGTTGGAGTTGATTCTACGTAAGGAAGGTTTGTGGGAATTCGTAACAAATCCGGTCCCAAGCGAACCAGACGAAATTTGGAAGAAAAAGAATGAGGAAGCCACGGTCATCATTGGTCTATCCGTGGAAGATAGTCAACTTATGCTCATTAAAAAGGCTGGAAGTGCCAACGAATCCTGGGGAATATTGCGTTCTCACCATGAAAAGGACACGCTCGGAAGTAGCGTACGTATTATGAGACAAATTTGCAATTTGAAATATTCAATGGATGGTGATATAAATGAGCATATAATGGAAATGAAGCTATTGTTTGAAAAACTGGAAGCTGTGGGTGAAAATTTTCCAGAAAGATGGCTAGTAGCAATGCTACTGAGTAGCTTACCACCGTCATTCGATACGCTCGTGACAGCTTTAGAAGTTCGGAAAAAGGAAGAACTTACTGTGAAAGTCGTGGAAACTTGCTTGATTGAAGAATGTTTGAAAAATAAGGAAAATGTAGCTTCGAATTCAATACTTAAGATTTCAGACCGTGAAGGCGAACATCATGTGAAACGTTGTCATTTTTGTAAGGCAAAAGGTCACCTTAAAAAGGATTGCTGGAAGTTCAAGAAAGCAAAGAATAACTATAAAGTCAACGAAGCAAAAGAAGTTAATTCATCAGAGGGAAACTATTGTTTTTCCACTGGAAGTGATGTTTCATCGTGGGTAATCGATTCTGGTGCAACTTGCCACATAAGTTCACAATGCTCGTTTTTCTCATCGCTGGATGCAAGTGTTCGAGAATTAGTAACTGTTGCAAATGGTGAGTCAGTTTATTGTGAAGGCAAGGGAACTTGCATTGTTCAAACTGTGAATTCCAAGGGCGAAAGTTTTAACATAACTATACATGATGTGCTGTTCATTCCGTCTTTTCAAGGCAATTTATTGTCTGTCAACAAAATGTTAAAGAAGGGCTTGAAGATAGTTTTTGAAAATTCAAATGCAAGTATCGTAGCGAAAGACGGAAAGGAAATTGGTTTTGCGGAAAGTATATCAGGGCTTTTTTATTTGCGTCAAAAACAAAAAGTTTTGACTGCCTCATGTGATATGAACAATTGCCAACATTATTGGCACAAGATTTTTGGCCATAGAGATATCGAAGCACTGAAGGAAATTCAGAAACAGAATCTTGTAAGTGGTATGAAAATAAGAGATTGTGGCACAAGCAAACTTTGTGATGTCTGTGTCACATGTAAAATGTCCAAAAAGCCTTTTAATAAGAAATCTGAGAAAAACTTAAGTCGAATTTTGGATTTGATTCATACAGACGTCAGTGGACCTATAATTGCTGAAACCAAAGATAACGTCGATAATAAAAGTTCGGAAATACCATTAGAAATTTTTATAAGAAGCAAGGAAGTAGAAAATTCTTGTGTAAAAGGTGAAATAAGTAGCGATTACGAGGATCCTGTATCTGGCGAAGAAATATTTTCTGAAAATTTTCAAAATAATAATGAAGATGAACGCGAAACAGCCGAGAGAAGATCTGAAAGGAAAACTAAAGGTAACCCTCCTGATAGATATGGATACAGCGTACGCGCCGATGACAACTTCATTGAACCAAAGACATATAAGCAAGCTTTGGAATCCCCACAACGTAAACAATGGATCAGTAGTATGGAGGATGAAATGTCATCTCTAAAGAAATTAGAAACGTGGGATCTGGTTGTACCTCCAGAAAATGCCAATATCGTCAGTTGTAAATGGACGTATAAAATAAAGAGAGATGCCGAGGGAAGAGCCCAAAGATTTAAGGCACGACTGGTGGCTCGTGGTTTTTCTCAAAAGTATGGGGTTGACTATGACGAAGTATTCGCTCCTGTTGTCAAACAGACAACCTTTCGAACCCTTTTATCTGTAGCAGGTGCAAAGAAAATGACAGCGGTTCACTTCGACTTCAAATCAGCGTTTTTAAATGGCGATCTTAATGAATCCATTTACATGGAGCAACCTGCAGGATTTGAAGAAGGCGGAAAAAATCTGGTATGTAAATTGAAAAAGAGCATATATGGTCTTAAGCAGGCTGCGCATGTTTGGAATGCAACCCTTCATAATGTCTTGTGTAAAGGAGGGTATTAACAATCTGTTGCGGATCCTTGTCTTTATACAAAATGCACCAACGAGGAAGGGATCATATATATTCTTGTATACGTTGATGACATTTTAGCTGTTTCAAAAAGCAAATCAGATATTAGAATGTTTGAAAAACTGATTCAATCGCATTTTGAGATAAGTAATCTCGGAAATGCAAAACACTATTTGGGCCTCGAAATTTTTCAAGACAAGAATTTTAACTTTTGCATACGCCAACGAAAATATATTACTGATATATTGAAGGAATACGGTATGGAAAATGCAAAAGAATCGAAATATCCGTTGGATCCTGGCTACGGAAAAACCGAGTCTAATCTTCTGATAGACAACACCAAATACCAAAAATTGATTGGATCGCTTTTATACCTTAGTGTTAATTCAAGGCCGGACATTGCTGTGAGTGTTTCCATACTTGCGAGAAAAGTAAGCTGTCCCACTCAGGAAGATTGGGCAGAGTTGAAACGCATCCTGAAGTACCTCAAGGGAACAATAAATCACTTTTTAAAGTTAAGTTACAACAATTCTGAGGACAACATATTGATTGGATACGCCGATGCGAATTGGGCCGAGGATAATATAGATAGGAAGTCCAATTCTGGATATGTGTTCCAAATAAATGGTGGTTCAATAAGCTGGGCTTGCAGAAAACAAACTTGTGTTTCACTGTCCTCTACGGAAGCTGAGTTTATTTCCCTTTCTGAAGCTTGCAAAGAAGCAATCTGGCTAAGACGTCTATTGAGTGACATGAAGATAATTCAAACTTCACCAACAATAATCTACGAAGACAATCAAAGCTGCTTGAAACTTATTAAAGAAGAAAAACTCAGTAACAGAACGAAACATATTGACACAAAGCTCCATTTTGTAAAGGATCACATCAAAAAGAAAGATGTTGAATGCAATTACTGTCCAACGGAATCTATGGTGGCGGATATAATGACTAAACCTTTAAAACCACCTCTATTTGCAAAATTTCGAAAATCAATTGGCATTGAACTCGATTGAGGAAGGGTGTTGGAGTATCAATCGACTTTGAATAATTAACTTTATTATTTCTTTTTATTATATTCACATAGATAGCATTGATTTTCAATATATTATACATGCTGTCAATTCTAAAGAATATTTTTTCATTCTCAAATAAACCTTTGTATCATTCAATTCGTGTGTGTTCTTATTAACTCAATTCCACATATATAGAAGCATTTCCAATACGACCGACACGAGGTAGGATGAGCATAACACAGGTTGAAACTTTGAGCTCGTGAAGATAGGCCGCAAACTGCCGGGCGCGTCAACAGGATGATGAGCTTCGTGTTTATGAGAAATAGCTGTAAAATACATCCGCGGGCAGTCAGAGATTTCGCGAGTGCCTTTAATTATTCAATGAGTGCTTTTAATTATTCAATGGCCAAGATCAACGTCGGTTCCCAGATTAAGGGCGCCTGGAAGTGAATGTCGGTTCTTGAAGCAAGTGGCTCGCATTATTGAGAAATACATTTGCGATCCCACATAACTTATGCAGTTGAGGCGATGGGCCTGTAACCCGCAGCCGGAAATCAAAGAAGATTTCTCCGAGAAACAACAGAATAGTTTAAACGGACTCCTCTAACGTTAGCGACATAGGCAAACGTAAAAAGGACCATGGTTTGCGGATCTGCACGTGGAATATTCGAACTCTTTATAGAGTAGGTGCAGTAAACGCACTAGAGGATGTTTAGGAAAAGTACAAGAAAAGAAAAGTACAATATTACCGCTTTACAGGAAGTGAAAGTGGATCGTGAAAGGCGATGTAACAATACCAAATGGTGGTTAACTATTTGGCCTTTAGATTTACTTTTAGGCTCATGAATATGTTATGCCCTGCTGACACGAGATAGGATGAGCAAAACACAGGTTGAAACATTGAGCTCCGACTTGGGTGCTGTACATCGTTATCACGGGAAGATAGGCCGCAAACTGCCGGGCTCGTCAAAAGGTTGCTGAGCTTCGTATTTATGAGAAATAATAACCACAATAGATTTGTGGTTAGTCGGAGACGGAAACATTTTATTTTTCTACCCATCACCATAGGATAGGGGCTATATTCATTTAGTCATTCCGTTTGCAATATATCGAAATATCCATTTCCGACCCTACAAAGTATATATATTTCGAAATGTCGTAAAACTCCAAGATGATTTACCAATGTGCGTGTGTCTGCACGTCAGTCTGTCGGAAACACTCTACAGCCTTCAAAACTCAAGATATTGAGCTGAAATTTGACAATGATGCGTACTTTTGATGCCCGCTGGCTAAGTTATTGAACGGGTTAGATGAGACTATGTTTAGATATAGCTGCCATATAGACCGATCCTCCGATTTAGGGTCTTAAGCCCATAAAAGCCACATTTATTATCCGATTTTGCTGAAATTTGGGACAGTGAGTTGTGTAAGGCCCCTCGACATCCTTTGTCAATTTGGCCCAGATCGGTCCAGATTTGGATATAGCTGCCATATAGACCGATCCTCCAAATTTAGGGTCTTTGGCCCATAAATGGCGCATTTATTGTCCGATGTCGCCGAAATTTGGGACAGTAAGTTAAGTTAAACCCCTTGACATACTTCTGCAATATGGCACACATCGTTTCAGATTTGGATATAGCTGCCATATAGACCGATCTCTCGGTTTAAGGTTTTGGGGCCAAAGCGCATTTATTGTCCGATGTCGCCGCAATTTGGGACAGTGAGTTGTGTTAGACTCTTCTGCAACTTAACTCAAATCGGTGCAGATTTGGATATAGCTGCCATGTAGTCCGATGTCTCGATTTAAAGTCTTGGCCCCATAAAAGGCGCATTTATAATCCGATTTCACTGAAAGTTGACACAGTGACTTATGTTGGGCTTTTCGATAGGCCTGTCGTACATGGTTCAGATCGGTTTATTTTTAGATATAGCTACTAAAAAGACCAATATTTAGTTATACACAATTGAACAATGACTTATACTTTTTACTATTTAGTCCAAACCGGATCATATTTCGATATAACTGCTATGGGACATTAGGTATGCAATTTTCACCGGATTTTGATGGAAGGTGGTTTACATATATACCCGAGGTGGTGGGTATCCAAAGTTTGACCCGGCCGAACTTAACGCCTTTTTACTTGTTATATATTGTATAAGATTTGGATCGTTTTCGCTACTATTGTTGGAAATCGTAACACCGCATGCAAAATGCATCGGACAAAAATTGCGGCTTTCAGGAGCTCAAGGAGTCAAATCGGGAGATAGGTTTATATGGGAGCTATATCAGGTTATGGACTGATTTAAACCGTACAAAGCGCAGTTGTTGGAAGTCATACCAAAACACTATATGCAATATTTCGGACAAATCAGATGAAAACTGATGATGAAAACAAATCGGGAGATCGGTTTATATGGGAGCTATTTCAGGTCCATCACCGACTTGGACCGTACTGGGCACAATTGTTAAAAGTCATAACAGAACACTACGTGAAAAGTTTCAGTCAAATCGGTCAAAAATCTGGAAGGATGCAATGTTTTAATTTTTTAAGATTTTGCAAAAAAATCTGCGATTTTTCTTCTTACCTTGCAATGTGGAACCGATTTGAAGTAAAATTGTCAATTAATTTGATAAATTTCCTGGTTTCTGCCTTGACTCCTGTAAAGAAGACAAATATAGAGAAATAAATGTAAGCAATACCAATAACCACTGAAAACTTTTAAACTTTTTGGTGTTAACTTTTCGATGTTCATAAAACAGCTGCTTTCCATATGTCAGCCGACATTCATAAAACATCTGTTCAAAGATGCAAATTTCTGCTGGCAAATAAAGTCCTAGTCCCAATTTGCTGGTGCTCTTTATTTTTGAACTGTCAAATTGTAATCTCTTGCTCTCTCGTCTGTGGCAAATAAAGTACAAAAGCACAAATTTTTGGATACATGAACACATTTAATATTATTGGGGTGTTATCATACTAACGGAATTTAACGTGTTTATCAAATCAAATATACGTGCATTTGATTTAAGAAAACACTAACTTTACAATGCTTAAATGTAACTGACATTTGTTTCATTTTTAAGAGAAACACTATACTATTCAAGTAACATGCATACATGGCTATTAGCAGTCTAAAGCACAATCACATATGCATATCATATTGCTACACATTTGTTTTATGTCTGAATGGCACCGTGTACCTGGGAGATATTCGTGCACATGCTGCACTGCTCTTTATTTATATCAGCATGTAGAATGAAACTCTCTATAAATTTGACTCCACATAGGAAGTAAAACCTGGTGTATGTACATATACAAACCCACGCATGCCACATTCCTATTTCTACTAATACCCTACAACACGACTGTGCTAAAGGTTATAATAACTTGGTGCATTTGTTTGAAACACCCAGAAGGAAGAGAGCTAGACCCACTGATAAGTGTAACGATCTACTCAGAAGCGCATTCTGAATCGATTTAGCTATATCCGTCCGATCGTTGCAGGCATGTTTTTCGATCTAGAGAAGAAGCCTATTGAATTCGGAAAAAATTGGTTCAGATTTAGATATAGCTCCCATATATAAGGACTTTATCTTGACTCTCGACAAATCTGTTCAAATTTAGATATAGTTCTCATAAATATATCGCCCGATTTTTATATCCTCCACCATAAAATGGGGGGTATACTAATTTCGCCATTCTGTTTGTAACTACTCGAAATATTCGTCTGAGACCTCATAAAGTATATATATTCTTGATCGTTGCGACATTTTATGTCGATCTAGCCATGTCCGTCCGTCTGTCAGTCCGTCCGTCTGTCTGTCGAAAGCACGCTAACTTCCGAAAGATAAAAGCTAGCCGCTTGAAATTTTGCACAAATACTTCTTATTAGTGTAGGTCAGCTGGTATTGTAAATGGGCCATATCGGTCCATGTTTTGATATAGCTGCCATATAAACCGGTCTTGGGTCTTGACTTCTTGAGCCTCTAGAGTGCGCAATTCTTATCCGATTGGAATGAAATTTTGCACGACGTGTTTTGTTATGATATCCAACCACGGTGCCAAGTATAATTCAAATCGGTCCATAACCTGATGTAGCTGCCATATAAACCGATCTTGGGTCTTCATTTCTTGAGCCTCTAGAGTGCGCAATTCTTATCCGATTGGAATGAAATTTTGCACGACATGTTTTGTTATGATATCCAAATCGGTCCATAACCTGATATAGCTGCCATATCAACCGATCTTGGGTCTTGACTTCTAGAGCCTCTAGAGTGCGCAATTCTTATCCGATTCGAATGAAATTTTGTACGACGTGTTTTCTTATGATATCCAACAACTGTGCCAAGTATGGTTCAAATCGGTCTATGACTTGATATTGCTGCCATGTAAACCGATCTTGGATCTTGACTTCTTGAGCCTCTAGAGGTCGCAATTATTATACGATTTGCCTGAAATTATATACTACGGATCCTCTCATGACCATCTACATACGTGTTTATTATGATCTGAATCGGTCTATAACCCGATACAGCTCCCATATAAATCGATCTCTCTATTTTACTTGTTGAGCCCCCAAAGTGCGCAATTCTTATTCGAATTGGCTGACATTTTACACAGGTCTCCAACATGTAATAATATAATAATAGCAGAGCAAATCTTTTCTTATATCCTTTTTTGCCCAAGAAGATATGCCGGGAGAAGAACTCGGCAAATGCGATCCATGGTGGAGGGTATGTAAGATTCGGCCCGGCCCAACTTAGCACGCTTTTACTTGTTAATACTCCCATATGATGGGGGACACCAGTGTAGTCAATAGTGCGTTTTTAACACCCCGAAATATCGACCTAAGACCCTAACAAGTAAAAAGGCGTTAAGTTCGGCCGGGCCGAACTTTGGATACCCACCACCTCGGGTATATATATAAACCACCTTTCATCAAAATTCGGTGAAAGTTTCATACCTTATACTCATATACCTCATACCGATCTGAACTATATACGACACGGATGTCGAAAAGCCAAACATAGGTCATTGTATCAAATTTCAGTGAAATCGGATTATAAATGCGCCTTTTATGGGGCCAAGACTTTAAATCGAGATATCGGTCTACATGGCAGCTATATCCAAATTTGAACCGATTTGGGCCAAGTTGCATAAACATGTCGAAGAGCCTAACACTAAGCACTGTCCCAAATTTCGGCGAAATCGGATAATAAATGTCTCTTTTATGGGCCCTAAACCTTAAATCCAGAGATTGGCCTATATGGCAGCTATATTCAAATCTGTACCGATCAGGGCAAAATTGAAGAAGGACGTCGAAGAGCCTAACCAAACTCACTGTCTCAAATTTCAGCGACATCGGACAATAAATGCGTCTTTTATGGCCCCAAAACATAAAACCTAGATATCGGTCTATATGACAGCTATATCCAAATCTGGACCGATCTGTGCGATATTGCAGAAGTATGTCAAGGGGCTTAACTTAACTCACTGTTCCAAATTTCGGGGACATCGGGTAATAAATGAGCATTTTATGGGCCCAAACCATAAATCAAGAAATCGGCCTATATGGCAGCTATATCCAAATTTGAACCGATCTTGACCAAATTGAAGAAATGTGTCAAAGGGCCTAACACATCTCACTGTCCCAAATTTCAGCAAAATCGGATAATGAATGTGGCTATTATGGGCCTTACACCATAAATCGGAGGATCGATCTATATGGCAGCTATATCCAAATCTGGACCGATCTGAGCCAAATTAACGAAGGATGTCGATGGGCCTTACACAATTCACTGCCCCGAATTTCATCAAAATCGGATAATAAATGTGGCTTTTGTGGGCCTAAGACCCTAAACCGGAGGATCGGTCTATATGGCAGCTATATCCAAATCTGAACCGATCTGAGCCAAATTGACGAAGGATGTCGAAGGGCCTAAGACAACTCACTGTACCAAATTTCAGCGAAATCGAACCATAAATGTGGCTTTTTATGGGCCTTAGACCCTTAACCGGAGGATCGGTCTATATGGCCGCTATATCCAAATCTGGACCGATCTGAGCCAAATTGACAAAGGATGTCGAAGGGCCTAACACAACTCACTGTCCCAAATTTCAACAAAATCGGATAATAAATGTGGCTTTTATGGGCCTAAGACCCTAAATCGGCGGATCGGTCTATATGGGGGCTATATCAAGATATAGTCCGATATAGCCCATCTTCGAACTTAACCTGCTTATGGACAAAAAAAGAATCTGTGCAAAATTTCAACTCAATATCTCTATTTTTAAAGACTGTAGCGTGATTTCAACAGACAGACGGACAGACGGACGGACATGGCTAGATCGTCTTAGATTTTTACGCTGATCAAGAATATATATACTTTATAGGGTCGGAAATGGATATTTCGATGTGTTGCAAACGGAATGACAAAATGAATATACCCCTATCCTTCGGTGGTGGGTATAAAAAGTATATATATTCTTGATCGACTCGACGTCCTGAGTCGATCTAGTCATGTCCGTCCGAACGTCTGTCGAAATCATGATAGCGGTCAAAAGCGTTAAACAAGTCGCTTGAATTTTTGCTCAAAAGTGGACCGATCGGGACAATATGGGAATCAAATAAAAGGTATTCAGGAGTAGAGTACGAATTTCATATTAAAAATTGGGTCCAAATTACTGGACCAAGTTCAAGTCCAAGCCCCAACCCCAAAACTCCCTAAAATTGGTTTCTTAGACGATCATGACAATATGGGACTCAAATGAAAGGTATTCGGAAGTAGATTGCGAATATGGCCAGGAAAGAAAAATAGGTTTTATAATTTGTTGATTTCGGAAGGGAGCGGACCCTCCCCCGTTACCCAAAAACACCACCCAAAATCAAAAGAGGATGGATAAGGACAATATGGGTATCAAATGAAAGGTATTGAAAAAAAGAATACGAATTGGTATAAAAATTTGGGTCTAAGTACCCATTGGACCGCCCCAAACCCAAAATTCCCCCAAACAGACATATTGAACGTTCATGTCAATAAAAGGTATGCGGGAGTAGATTACCAATCTTGGTTACAAAATTAGTTCGAAGTATAGGGGGTCACCCTATCCCCCAAAAATGGATTAAATGGGCATATGACGCATTATGACTTTATGGGACTCGGTTTTTTTGTTTGTTCCGTAGAATCAAAAACGGCTGAACCGATTTCCTTCAAATTTTCACAAATTGTGTAAGTTTGTCTGAAAGGAAACATAGGCTTTATAATTTTTAGATACCGGACGAGGGCGGTCCCCCCCCCCTTTACCCCAAAAATGCCACCCAAAACCAAAAGTGGACCGATTGACACAATATGGTTATCAAATCAAAGGTATTGAAGACTAGATAACGAATAATAATTTTGGTCCAAGTACCCAGCGGGCCGCCCCAAACACCAAAACTCCTCTAAACAGATATATTTGGCGTTCCTATCAGTAAAGGACTCAAATGAAAACTATTCAGCATTAGATTACAAATATGGCATACAAAATTAGGTCCAAGTAATGGGAGGTCGCCCAACCCCCAAATACCCCCAATTGGGCATATTAACCGACCATGGCTATATGAGACTCAAATGAAAGGTATTTGGGAGTAGATTACAATATAGCATTAAAATTTGCGTTCAAGTCTAGATGGCGCTTTTCCTCCTTAAAAATATGACAAATAGGTTGATTAACCCATTATAGCAATATGGGACTCAAATAAAAGATATTTGTGAGTAGAAATCTAATTTGATATCCAATTTTGCAACCAAGTGTTTGGGGGGTGGGGGTATGGATGGGTGCTGTACGGCGTCACCCCCTAAACTGAACTTCATATCCAACTATGGCAAATCAACGGTATTTGGGGGTAAAGAACGAATTTGATATCTATATTCAGGTCAAAGTACCGGTGGCCGCCTAAGCTCCAAAACACTCTCCAAACGGTTCATATTTACCGACCATGGCAATATGGGGCTCAGTGTTGCACATATTTGATACCCATATTTGAGTCGAAATGTCTGAGCTGCCAACGCTCCGCTAAAAAGCACTTCTCATTACCTAATTTTTCAAAACACCAGATCTGGGAGATTGATGATGCGTTTCGTTCGAATTTTTTTTTTTTGCACTTTTTTGCTGTAGGGCTTCACCCCCTAAACTGAACTTCATATCCGACTATGGCAAATGGGAGCTCAAATCAACGGTATTTGGGGGTAAAGAATGAATTAGATATCTATTTTCAGGTCAAAGTACCGGTGGTCGCCTCAGCTCCAAAACACCCTCCAAACGGTTGATATTTACCGACCATGGCTATATGGGGCTCAGTGTTGCACAAATTTGATATCCATATTTGAGTCGAAATGTCTGAGCTGCCAACGCTCCGCTAAAAAGCACTTCTCATTACCTAATTTTTCAAAACACCAGATCTGGGAGATTGTTGATGCGTTTCGTTCGAAATTTTTTGGCACTCTCACAATCACCAAGAAGGAGATTAAAGCCTTCTCTGAGGATAACACAATCCTCATCGTTTGGGTGCCGGGCCATAACGGAGTAAGGGGGAATTAAAGGGCAGACGATTAGGCAGCCATGACCAGATGACTGCCGTCAATTTACTTGGTTAATCCAAAGCCTTTCGGGCGACAAATGCGCATGTAACACTTTGAACAGCAAAACAGTCGGTAGGACAGCGAAAATCTTATGGGGTGATCCGGATCGTGAGAGGACGAGGCTATTACTGAAAACAAGTAAGAAGAAGGTCAGTATATATTTTGGTATCATAACGGTATATAAGACTATGAGCTCACTTAAGCAAAATCGGTGCGGCAAGTGTTACCATGTGTAGGGCAGATGGTGAGACGTTGGAGCATTTCCTAGAAATTATTCTTCTTCAAGGTTACTTTATAGTTTTTAGAGCGCACAACAAGCCGATTAGTGGCTTAGGTGTATGTCTATAGCGGCATGGAGTAGATAAATATCTGCACCCTCTTTTCAAACGGACCTAACGTAACCTACGTCACTAAAACAAAACATGGTTTCTATTTTTGTAGTCTGGTGCCTCGGGGGGCGCCCAAAACCCGCCAAATGGATATATTGAACATTCATGACAATTCAGCGTCATAAGCGGTTAGTGTAGTCTTCCTCTGTCGAGAGGTGGCCTTGTTTCTAAACTGCTTACTTAGTCCAAAGTAGCATCTGTTTGCCAGTATTATTCTTCGCTTAATCTCAAAACTGGTGTCATTCGTTTCGGTTACGGCGGTGCCGAGGTAGATATAGTTACTGACGTTCTCATCGTTGTGGTTCCCAACTTTCTCCATTTTCTTTATCTGCTCTGCTTGAAACCATCCATTTCGTCTTATCTCCATTTACTGCCAGACCCACTCTCACTGACTCTCTTTCGATTCTTTCAAAGGCTGCAGTAACTACTTCCGGTGACCGACCTATGATATCGATGTCGTCGGCGTAGGCGAGTAGCATGTGCTCTCTTGTGATTAGCGTGCCACATCTATTCACATCTGCATCTCGTATAATTTTCTCCAGCAGGATATTAAAGTGATCACACGATAGGCTGGCTCCTTGTCTGTAACCTCGTTTAGTATTAAATGGTTCGGAGAGAATCTTTCCTATTCTTACTGAGGAATGCGTATCAGCAAGTGTCATCCTGCAGAGTCTTATTAATTTTGCAGGGATACCAAACTCATGCATGGCTTCAAATACCTTTGAACGTAAAGGAGTATCGAAGGCGGCTTTGTAGTCAACAAAGAGATGATAGGTGTTGATTTGTCCTTCTCGGGTTTTTTCCAGGACTTGGAGCAGTGTGATTATCTGGTCTAGGGTGGACTTACCAGGTCTAAAGCTGCATTGATAGGGGCCAATTATCTCATTGAATGTAGGTTTAAATCTTTCACACAGTACGCTCGAGAGTATCTTGTATGCGATGGGGAGCAGACTTATTCCTCTGTAGTTGGCACATTCCGTCTTGTCTCCTTTCTTGTGTACGGGACATAGTATGCTGAGGTTCCAATCATCGGGTATGCGTTCTTCTAGCCAGATTGCACAGATAAGCTGATGTATACGCCTTATCAGCGTGTCGCCTCCGGTCTTAAATAGTTCAGCGGGTAACCCGTTGGCTCCTGCTGCCTTGTTGTTCTTTAGTCGGGTTACTGCTACTTGGACCTCATTCTGACTACGAGGTAAACATTCTATACCATCTTCGGGGATTGGTTCTGCGGTATCCTCTTCGCCGCTAACATCGGGCACTAGCAGTTGGGTAAAATGTTCTTTCCATATCCTCAGCATGTTGTCTGTGTCAGTTACCAGATTTCCTTCTTTGTCTCTGCAGGAGGCCATCGGTTTGGTGTTTAATTCTTTGGTAGAATTTCCGGACTTTATTCTGACTCCTGTTCACCTCAATTCGCTTGCACTCACGTCTTTCCATTTCCTTTTTCTTTCTGCGGAATAGACGTTTCTCCTCTCTCCTTTTCTCCCGATACCTCTCCATCATCTGGCGCGTTGCTACTGATTGCAGGGTTGCTCTATATGCCGCATTCTTGGCTTCTGCAGCATCTCGACACTCTTGGTCGTACCATGGGTTTTTTGGAGGAGGCTTCCGGTACCCAAGTACGGATTTCGCGGCATTTTCCATGGAGTGGGCAATAGTTTGCCACTGCTATATCATCGGAACAAGGAGTGCTTTCATGAAGCAGTTGGGTCAGTCGAGTGAATTATGCCGCTGCCTATTGTTGTGTTTGCAGCTTTTCAATGTCCAGCTTCCGTGCAGTGTCAGTTCGCACTTCCCTCGCCATGTTCAAACGGGTGCGTACCTTTGCTGCAACAAGGTAATAATCCGAATCTATATTCGCTCCACGGATCGATCGTACATCTAACACGCTGGATGAATGCCTTCCATCTATCACAACGTGATCAATTTGCTTTCTCGTGTTTTGATCGGGTGACAGCCATGTGGCTTTGTGAATATTTTTATGTTGAAATCTGGTGTTACTAACTACCATGTTTTTTGCCGCGGCGAAATCTATCAGCCTCAACCCATTACTGGACATTATTTCATGGAGGCTAAACTTTCCGACTGTTGGACCAAAAATATATTCTTTCCCTATTTTCGCATTAAAATCTCCCAGAACGATTTTAATATCATGGGCATGGCAGCGGTCATATTCTCTCTCTAGGCGCTCGTAGAAAATATCCTTGCTCTGCTCGTCCTTGTCTTCCGTCGGGGCATGGACACAAATAAGGCTGATGTTGATGAATTTGGCCTTTATGCGCATTGTGGCTATCCTCTCATCCACCGGAGTAAAGCTGGAGACAAGGTGTTTCAGTCTCCGACTAACCACAAATTCACAGCCAAATTCATGCCTCGTTTTATGGCAGCTATAGTATAGTTCGTCACCGTTTGGTGTTGTAGTGACGCCATTCCCAGTCCATCGCACTTCCTGTAAGGCGGTAATATCTGCCTTGTACTTCTCTAATACAACCGCCAGCGCGTATACTGCACCTTCTCTATAAAGAGTGCGGACATTCCAGGTGCAGATCCGCAAATCATAGTCCTTTTTTCGTTTACGTGGGTCGTCATCGTTGGGGGGTCCGTTTTTACTACCTTAAAATATATAAGAGAGTTAAAAAAGGCGCAGCGGAGCGGGCCCGGTGCGGCTAGTAACCTGATATAAACCAATCTACCGATATGACTTGTCCTGCCACCTTACAAGTCGCAATTTTTTCCGATTAGGCTGAAATTTTGCATGCGGTGTTCTGTTGCGACTTTGTAGCAGAATCCATAGTGGTGCGTTCCCAAGATTTGGCCCGGCCGAACTTAGCACGCTTTTACTTGTTATTCCTTGAGCCACGCTTGTATTGACCAAGCTTTCTAAAATGTTGAGAAGTTTGTTCGAAATCGGTTCAGATTCAGATATAGCTCCCATATATATTTTCGTCTGATTTTTAACAAGTAAGAAGGCGTTAAGTTCGGCCGGGCCGAACTTTGGATACCCACCACCTCGGGTATATATGTAAAATACCTTTCGTCAAAATCCAGTGCAAATTGCATACCTTATATCCCATAGCAGTTATATCGAAATTTTATCCGATTTGGACCAAATAGTAATAAGTACAAGTCATTGTTCAATTATGTATAACAAAATATTGTTCTTTTTAGTAGTTATATCTAAAAATAAACCGATCTGAACCATATGCAACATGGATGTCGAAAAGCCTAACATAAGTCAATGTGTCAAATTTCAGTTAAATCGGATTATAAATGCGTCTTTTTTAAGGCCAATACTTTAAATCGAGATATCGGTCTATATGGCAGCCATATCCAAATCTTGATCGATCTGAGTGAAATTGAAGAAGGATGTCGAAGGGCCCAACACAACTCGCTGTCCCAAATTGCGGTGACATCGGACAATAAATGCGCTTTTTCTGGCCCCAAAACCTAAAACTGAGAGATCGGTCAATATGGCAGCTATATCCAAATCTTGACCGATCTGTGCCGTAATGCAGAACTATGTCAAGGGGTTTAACCTAACTCAATGTTCCAAATTTCGGCGACATCGGACAACAAATGCGCCTTTTATGGGCCTAAGACCCTAAATCGGAGGATCGGTCTATATGACAGCTATATCCCAATCTGGACCGATCTGAGCCAAATTGACGAAGGATGTCGAAGGGCCAAATATAACTCACTGTCAGAATTTTCGGCGACATCGGATAATACATGCGCCTTTTATGGGCAAAACACCTTAAATCGAGAGACCTGTCTATATTGCAGCTATATCCAAATCTGGACCGATCTGATCCAAATTAACGAAGGATATCGAGGAGCCTAACGTAACTCACTGCCCCTAATTTCAGTAAAATCGGATAATAAATGTGGCTTTTATGGGCCTAAGACCATAAATCGGAGGATCGTTCTATATGGCAGCTATATCCAAATTTGGACTGATCTGGTCCTGTCTATATTGCAGCTATATCGAAATCTGGACCGATCTGGGCCAAATTTAAGAAGGATGTCGAAGGACCTAACACAACTCACTGCCCCAAATTTCAGCAAAATCGGATAATAAATGTGGCTTTTATGCGCCAAAGACCCTAAATCGGCGGATCGGTCTATATGGGGGCTATATCAAGATATATATATATATATGTATATATATATATATATATATATATATATATATATATATATATATATATATATATATATATATATATATATATATATATATATATATATATATATATATATATATATATATATATATATATATATATATATATATATATATATATATATATATATATATATATATATATATATATATATATATACATATATGTTCGTCGGATTTTAGGTAATGTCGCCATATGACAACTGTTGTTTTTACAGTCTAAACACACTTGCTCGAAATTTGATACGGATTGTTTAATAACCCATCCGAAAACATTCGCCGCGGTCTATCAAAATAGGTTCACTTTGTACTTTAGGGTAGGTGTAGGATATTATACAGTCGGCACCGCCCGTCTTTTGCCTTTCCTTACTGGTTTATTCTCCGCATTTTGCATCAACTATTTCTTCATTAATTATTAATCAGAATTTTCTATGCAATCCCAGACGTAAAATAACTTTGTTGAGTTTAAGTTGTCAAATGAAATTTTGGGAAGTTAGATGTAGTTGCCGCTAGGGCTGTCTGCATTATAAACTTTATCACCATCTCTTTAGACTTGCGTTATTTTGGTTCATGTAGCTCAATACGATTGTGTATCACGTTTCCTAATAGTAGCCAACAACCTGAATAGTGCCCTCAAACTATCTTATACGAATTGCCAACTAAGATGTGGTTTGTTAACATACTCTTCGATAATTACAGCGAAAATACCAAAAAGCCTTAAATAGTATATTGACCTTGAAATCTTATCACCGACTTTTCATATATATGTATGTGTTATAACTGTTAGAGCAGCTACATTGTATCTATAGATCTCGCACGCGTCACTATAAAACACAAATAAGACATTGATTTTTTATCAACAATTTTTGACTCTCTAACTAGACGACTGATTGACTGATAAGCCAGCTAGACAGACATTTACATAATGTGTGATAACATTTTAAGAATCAAGGGATTTTTATCTTCGCCACTTTGGTAAAGAACCAATGCAGA
The DNA here is from genome assembly GCF_963082655.1 of Stomoxys calcitrans. NCBI lineage: Eukaryota > Metazoa > Arthropoda > Insecta > Diptera > Muscidae > Stomoxys > Stomoxys calcitrans. The sequence goes on from NC_081554.1 coordinate 156,780,087, forward strand.
CCATATCGACAGCAGTAACAACAGGAGCAGAAGCCGAAAAATGCTTGAGTGCACATTTGAAAATTATTCAGATAGACAAAGCCGTATCTTGCATGAGCTTTGTCTGACGAAGTTCTTACTTTCGTTGTTAATAAAATGTGGATTCTTTCCTTTTCTGAAGCGGCATGAAGTCTTGGCATGCAGCAACACTAAGGTATACCAAAAAGCAGGTTCACTAATGTACTCTGTTTTAACGATAAGAAATGAATAAAGAACAGACAGTGGTTGCAAATCGAAAAATTATTTACATGATAGTGTAAATATGGAGTTTGGCTAAAAATATCTTTAAAGTTATTATGGGCCTTTGGTAGGTCCAGGGTAAGACTCAATGGGCGATGAACCTTGGCTTACCAGATTTTGTATTGATTTGGCGGCGGATACTGTATTTGAGTACAATAAGACTTCGTACTTCACCTATGGATTAAGGATCAACTTCTAAAAACTTGCTATCGGATGAGATTCATTGGGAGATGAACTTTAGTTGATTCAATTTTTTGTTGATTTGAGGGTGAATTCTGTGTTTGAGTACAATGAGACGTCGACCTTCACCGATGGATATGGAATCAAATCCGAAATACTTGCTATCGGCATTGAAACAACCTTCAAACAGGAAAAGTATCAAACACCATCGAAGCTTAGCATCAATGTGGCACTCAAAACCTTGAATACGAGGACGGTGAGTTCGAAATGTGTAATGAAATGAATTGAAATAAATGAATAATCTCAAGACTTTTGACTTGCAGTTAACTTGCTACTAGTGGACGCCGAGCATACATAGCTAGTAGATGGAATGGTCAGTGCCGAGCATATGGTTGGATAAGAATCCATACACTAAGGATTTGTATACCCTATACCACACCAGTGGTACAGAGTATTATAACTTAGTGAATTAGTTTGTAACACCCAAAAGGAAGAGAGATAGACCCATTGATAATTAAACCGATCGACTCAGAATCACTTTCTGATTCGATTTAGCTATGTCCGTCTGTCCGTCTGTCTGTCTGTCCGTCCGTCTGTCTGTCCGCCTGTCCATGTTAATTTGTGTACAAACTAAAGGTCGCAATTTTCATCCGATCGTCTTCAAATTTGGTATGGGCATTTTTTTCGGCCAAGAGACGAAGCCTATTGAAATTGGAAAAAATCGGTTCAGATTTGGATATAGCTACCATATATATGTTCGTCCGATTTGCAGTAATACAGCAATAAAATGGTCATAAGTTAACCGATTCTGTCGAAATTTGGCTAGAGGGATTTTCTTTTGACTCCCAATATAACTGGTGAATTTCATAGAAATCGGTTCAGATTTGGATATAGCTCCCATATATATGTTCGTCCGATTTGCAGTAATACAGCAATAAAATGGTCATTTGTTAACCGATTCTGTCGAAATTTGGCAGGAAGGATTTTCTTATGTCTCTCGATATTACTGGTGAATTTCATAGAAATCTGTTCAGATTTAAGTATAGCTCACTTAAATATAAATCTCCCGATTTCCACTCCTAGACCCACTGCAAGCGCTTTTACTGACCAATCTTCCAAAAACTTTTTACACCGCTTTCCTCGACGAATTTCATAATATCCATAAAGTTTGATCGAAATCGGTTCAGATTTAGATATAGCTCCCATCTCCCGTCATTTGTCAATCGTAGTTATTACATTTTGAACATATTTGCTTTGCTCGAAATATGATACAGTAATCTTAATAACCTATCTGAATACATCCGCCGATGTCCATCAAAATTGGTTCAGAATTAGATATAGTTCTACTTTTGTATTTAAAGGGTAGGTGTAGGGTATTATAAAGTCGGCACAGCCCGGCTTTTGCATTTACTTACTGGTTTGTATTGCCTTTGGCAGAAAAAGGACAGACTTACACCTTGCAGTCACCATAAGGTCGCAGCAATTCAACTCCGCTCTTATCAGCATGTCGAATATTTCTTTGGTTATTTTCTTATCAGAAGCATGATACCGGTAGCATATGAAAGCAAACACGTAAAAAATAAAACTTTTGTGACTTTTTGCGACAAAGAAAATACTTTCATCACGAAAATTTTCTTTTATTAGAACAGAAAAACGTTTAGTCTCAACATATAAAACGTTAATCATAAACGTAGCATGTTTGAACGTAGCTTCCATTTGTTGTTTTAAACCCCTTTAGCAGCCTCGCCTACGGTAAACAAAAATCTAACTTTTGTTGTTAAACCAAAATCTTTTTTATAGCAAAAGTTTTTTGATAGTCACAAACGATTATTCGTGTACCGGGCCAATAATTATTTTCTCGTTCTACTCTCTTGTGTCTCTCCTACTACAGATGAAGAGCGTGTATTTGGGAATATAGACCAGTGGTTGGCAAAAATTCTCACACTATTGGACATTACTTTGTACGTATACAAAAAATCCCAAGCAGGCCCATGGGCTTGCAAATAATTGCAACTGTGTGCTCGTCACTGGTATAGACACTTTCTCACATACGATATTTTTTCTTTTTATAGCCTCCACCATAGGATGGGGGTATACTAATTTCGTCATTCTCTTTGTAACGCCTCGAAATATGCGTCTGAGACCCCATAAAATATATATAGATTCTTGATCGTCATATCATTTAAAGTTGATCTAGCCATGTCCGTCCGTCTGTCTGTCGAAAGCACGACAACTTCCGAAGGAGTAAAGCTAGCTGCTTGAAATTTTGCACTTATACTTCTTATTAGTGTAGGTCGGTTGGTATTGTAAATGGGCCATATCGGTCCATGTTTTGATATACCTGCCATATAAACCGATCTTGGGTCTTGACTTCTTGAGCCTCTAGAGGGGGCAATTCTCGTCCGATTCGACTGAAATTTTTCACGTGGTATTTTGGTATCACTTCCAATAACTGCGCTAAGTATGTTTCAAAATGGTCCATGTTTTGATATAGCTGCCATATAAACCGATCTTGGGTTATGACTTCTTGAGCCTCTAGAGGGCGCAATTGTCCTCCGATTTCACTGAAATCGGCTTCGGCATAACATTCAATACACGTGTCTAATATGGTCTGAATGGATTAATAGCTTGATACAGCTCCCATATAACCTATCTCCCGATTTTGCCTCTTGAGCCCCTACAAGGCTCAATTCTTATCCGAATAAACTGAAATATTACACAATGACTTCTACAATGTTCAGCATTCATTTATGGTCCGAATCGGACTATAACTTGATATAGCTCCAATAGCATAACTTTTCTCATTCAATATTCTTTGTTTGCCTAAAAAGAGATACCGCGCATAGAACTCGACAAATGCGATCCATGGTGGAGGATATATAAGATTCGGCCCGGCCGAACTTGGCGCGCTCTTACTTGTTCCTTTTTTTTTTGTTTTAACTGAGCAAAGAGCAGTCAGTACTCGGAAAGTGAGCATTTCGCCTTGAGTCTAAAAATTTTGGTACATAAGTCTAAAAATGTTAGTACGTAAGTCTAAAAATTTTGGTATATACATTATTTGGTCACATTTTTGCGATTAAGAAATATACATCCTAAAATAGTATTTAATTGGAGTTTTGCGAAAACGTAAGTTGTTTTAATATAAACTAGCTGGACAGGGCCCGCCCCGCTGCACCTTCTTTCACTCTGTTATTTTATCTGAGATCTTTACTAATACGGTCCTGTTTGGGGGCGTATCTGCCTTTCAGATATTTCGCCCCAATGTGGATATCATTAGGTGCTCTACTCGCAGATACCTTTCATTTGAGCCTTATATTGCTGTGGTGGGTAAGTATGTCCAGAATGGGGGTGTTTTTGGGGGTAAGGTGTATCATGTATCAGATTCGAGCTCTAGTCTCAAATACCTTTCATTAGAGCCTAATGTTGTCATTATTGGTTTAAATTTCCATTATGCGGGATTTGGACCTGGGGCGGCCGCCATAGACGTCCCACCTTAAATAAGCATACCTAATTTCTGTTTTTGATTTATCATAAAAAAAACTAAACTTCGGGTAAATCGCCCTAACAGCAATCTGGGGTTTTCGAAAATAGGGTAAGGGGAGTGTCCACCCATTAAATTTTGGATGTTAGATCCACTCAAATCTCTTGGTTTTGGTGAAGGGTTGGATTAGTCAACCCCTTTGGCCCGAAAGTGGATATCAGATTTATACTCTACTCCCAAAAGCCACATTTGAGCCAGATATGGCTTAGGGGGAGTTTATGAGATGAGTCGTCTCTGAAACACTTGGCCATAAATCAGATATCGGATTTGAACCCATTTTTGCCATAATAAACAATTATGTCCAGTTTGAAGGGTATGAAGGATTGGGCGACCACGCCACTTAGCCCTGAAAAAATATCAGCATCGTGCTCTACTGTTAAAATCCTTTTATTTGAGTCGCAATTGCAATAGGTTTTAGGGGGATTTTATGGGATGACAGTACCCCAAACAATTGGCCCAAAATTAGATATCAAATTCGTTTTCTACAACTAGGCAAACATGACCAGTTTGGAGGGAGTTTAGGGGGCGGACCCTGAAAAAGTATCAGCATCGTGCTAGACACGATTTTGTTTGAGCCCAATAATGTCAAGCAATTCGAAAGTGGCGATCAAGATATTCATGGCTACGGGCCTCGTTCAGCTCCACGCTAATTGCCCTCACAGTAGCCTTCTGACACATCCTTTCATTTGAATACAATATATTCGCGGTCGTCCTACATGACAATTGGTGTTATTATTGGAGGGAGAGGGTCGGTCCCCCCGACGCTACGACCCAAAAGACAATTATTTTAAGTTCTTTAATGGTAAGATCTACATTTCTGATCGGCAGGACATGAACCAGATACTTGAATCCTTATATCATCATTGGATTTGAACTCTACTGTCATAGACCTTTCGTTTAATTCCCATATTATGCCGATCGAATTACACGTCTTATTGAAGCGTATTGGATGGGTGGGCCAGTCCCCGACTCCATCCCAAATGTTTATATCAGATTCGTAGTCAACTCTCAAAGACCTTTCATTTTATACCCATTTTGTGACGTTTGATATTCATGGCCGTTTTGGGGTTGGTGGGGACCCGAAGATACCTATGACCAAATTCGTATAACATATGTGTACTCAACATCCAAATACCTTTCATTTGATACCCTTGTTGTCTCAATCGGTAAAAATGCCCTGTTGAGAGGATTTTGGGGGTTGGGAGCGCCTCAGACACGAAGGAATAAATTTTTATATCAGTTTTTTACTATTCTCTTAAATACCTTTCATTTGATATCTATATTGACCTAATCGGTAAATATTTCCTGCGGAGGGGTTCTGAGGGGTGGGGAGGCCCCTCAGGCACCAAGGAATAAATTTTTATGTCAGATTTGCATTCTACTTTAAACACCTTTTATTTGATACCCATATTGCCAAAAGCGGTAAAAGTGTCCTACTGGGTGGTGTTTATGGGGCTGGAGATTATTAAGATGACAAGTTCGTACTCTACTCTTAAATACCTCTCTTTTGATACCCATATTGTCCAAAGCTGTAAAAGTGTCCTGTTGGGTAGTGTTTTTGGGTGTGGGGGACCCCCCCGAACACTAAGGGTGATATTTTTATGACAAGTTTGTGCTCTACTCTTAAATACCTTTCATTTGATACCCATATTGTTCTAGTTGGTAAATATGTCCGTTCGGGTGGGTTTTAAGATGGGGCGTCCCCCAGGTTAGTTGAATCCCTACATTTTATATCAATTTCGTGTTTTTGGTGTACGATACATACGGTCCCGCTGGAGGAGTTCCAGGCGATCACGTAATGCGTGAGGACGTCGGATGTAAACATCTCTCCGGACAGTAATCTTGCCATCGGGGTAATAACAACCAAGGCGGTAAAGACAGGAACAGTCTTGGAGTGTAGTGAAGGAGATCAATGCCTCTTCTCAGTTGTAACGAACACGTCTGTGTTTTATAATTATTTTCGTTGGAAAATATCTCTTTTATAAAAATTTAAGGAGAAAGATTGGGCTAGGACTGCGGGAGCCATTAATATGCTAACTAATCAGCCGGTGGGGGGGTTCGTGTCCCACCCTATCAATTCCCAGTTACGACATTACACTAATAATTTATTTAGACTCCCTATTTATATAAGAAATGAAGTTAACAGTTATAAGGACTAATTCTGCGGATTGCCATCGCAACCAAAAATGCCAGAAATTTGCCCCAAACAAAGAAAAAAAAAACACACAATCCGCCGAGCTATAAAAACTATAAAATAAACAAAAGGTATCGTCTTAAAAAGTTCTGATTAAGAAAGCATCTCCAGATGTCATTTGGAGTGCCCTGCCTCTAAACCCTCCCTACCTATGGTTCTATTGGCATACATTACTAGAACCCCTTTTTAAAAATACTTACAAACCAACTACTCTAATTCACTCATCTAGGAAAACCGAAAAATCCAAATTCACCAAATCATCGTTAAACGACTTTTATTTATAAAAATATACTTCATGGCATTTCTTCTTAAGCGTAAAAAAAAGAACTTAGCATAAAGAGGATATCTTACAAATTAATCAAATAAAAAAAATATAAAGCAAAAGTCTATGTATAAGAAAAAGTGCATAACCAAAATCCCCTAGTTCTTAGATAATGCAATGTAAATTAGGGCTATCCTAAACTATTTTATTTTAAAAGGAAGAACCATAGATCAGTCCTCCTACCAATCAATTTTTAAATGAATCTTTAATTATCATTAATCTCTTGCTATCAAATTTAATTCAAAATAATTTTAAACTTCCAATGCAAGTAAACAATGAGACAGGCAGTCTGCCTTCTAATTCAAGTGTAGGGTTCACCCAACCAATTCAAACACTAACAATTATTAAAGCATAGCAACCAAAAGAAAAAAAAAAAGTGCAAGATATCAAAAAAAAAATATAGAAAAAAAACCCGTATGACAACTCTTTCATACACTTACATCGAACATGTCTGATGATGCACAACAAGCTGGGTATAACACTTTATAGAAAACGCTTACTAGCCGTGATAACCAAAAACGATCTAAGCAATGTTGTTGGAACCACATCAGACAGGTTTGATATGATTCGGAAGTGTTTGCAAAGTTGGTTGGTGTAAATATGTAAAATAATTATAAAACGTTCACTTACGTACTCACATATCGAACAATGATGATAGAGGCCTCCATTCTCAGTGGTCGCTGCGGGCTGGATACCAAACGTTGTAACGCTAAAGGGTTATGAATTTGGCATTAAAAATAATTTTGTGCCAAATTTTTATAAATTATTTACACAACTTTGGGAATACTTCCATATGCACTCTACTTACTTAGTGGCAGTAAATATTGAATTAGCTGGGTTTTTCCTTGTTTTTAATCTAAACGTGTACTTATCTCTAAAGGAGTAACTCTGCCGAAAGGTGGCTGATCATAATTTTATAATTCTTTAAGGCTTCATAATTCTACATATAACCAAGCTGTGTTCTTCTTCGTGGCTACGTATTTGATGGTATCAGGTTACATTACTGCGAGCGCTCGACTGCTGGGCCAATTATTACCATTTGGTGTTGAGTAGCGCCCTGCTATTTGTTGTTGGAGAATTCAGAAACTGCGTGGGTGGCTTGATACTGAGAGATGGGGCCGTTAGACACCAGCTCTTCGCAACAACAATTATTTCGTGGCTCGTAGAATTAAGCAAAAATTCTGGTTTTATTGATTTATGACGATGAGGTGTCAGAAGATAATTTGTGGAAGTTTTTTAAAAGGCTTGCCTTAGCAACTCCCTCGAGGCTTAGGGCATCGGTGGCCCAATGGGCTGCTATTAAAATGCGGCAATAAATGGAAAAAACTTCGCTGGTCACTACCCCTTAGATCTTGTTCGGCACTTCTAGGAAAATGTCTTTACCACGGAAATCAACCGGGGCTCCACCAAAACAGACCTGCTGGATGTCTCGATTTCTCTTAGGGTAGCAGGTAGTACTTGGAGAATGGAATCTTCTTAGAAGAATTTACAATCACGTGGATGAAGTGAATGCAGGGAGGGAGGGATTGTCCCAAGCCCTTCTTTTTCGCAAAAAAAACAAGTGTGAGTGTTGCAGATCTAAATAAGACACAAATTAAAATCCACACTAACTATTTAGGTTTGTTCACAAAATTCACCTTTCCAGACCGATCACTTTCATAAATTCTACTTCGTATGTCTTTGTACTAATAACACTGTACGCTATAATGCAATGACTGGCTTTTGATATCTCTTACCGATGATGTGCTTAAGTCGACGATTGAAACAAGAAGGAAGTTCTTTTGACACCGTGCAATCAAGAGTTATTCGGACCGTATCAAAAGCGAGTAACATAGACTATCAATTATTCTAGTCGGGTGTTGCCAGACCGCACCGACCATAGTATAAGAAATAATGCTAGATATCACTTGATGTCGCTTTTCAAACAAGGCAGTCGAAAAAAGTAACCAATCTTAATGTCCGGTGTATGATGTTTAGAAAAATATAAAAACAAGATTGAAAGCGCAAAACGTTCATTACAAAACCGAATAATTCTGCCTATTTTAGGACAGAATTAGTCGGAGGAAGAACATTTTAGGGTCGGATATCCTTAGCGTGAAAGGTACCAATAGTCTTTCCCTGTAGATCCTCGAGAACATAATAATGTCTCCCTAATTTCTCTCGGATTCGTGCCTTTAGGAAGACAGGCATCAATTTTGCATTTAGACCCTTGGCAAAATTACTTTGCGCAAAGTTTCGTCTAAATACTTCTTGTCCTACACAGAAATTCGGCACTCTTGTACGGAGATTGTAACGTTCCTGATTCCTCTCACATGCCAACTTCATCTTTCTTCGTATATCATGCCTCACGATCTGAAGCTGGTCATCCCTATTCATCGTCGCACAGGGCTCGTCCAAAATCCGTAAATTCCTAAGCAGAGAATACGAAGACCCATGGGTGACCATATTCATGCCGAAGAGGGCACGATAAGGGGTATTGCCTATCGACTGATGGTACGAGTTTCGTAGAGAACAACTGATAAAACTCAGTTTCTCATCCCAGAGACGGTGGTCCTGCCTTAGGTAAGCGCGAATGCCCGCTATAACAGATCTGTTTACTCGCTCGGAAGCGTTAGCTTGTGGCGAGTAAACAGCTGTGAATACATGTCTTATCCCGTAAGAGGTCAGAAAGGCGTCAAATTCACCAGCCTTAAATTGACTGCCATTGTCGCTTATAATTTCCTCTGGTACCCCATATACATGAAATATTTGACTTTCCAAATATTCTTGTATCTTTGACGAAGTGAATTTTCGTAGCGGGTACAACCAGTGAAATTTCGTCAACTGATCAAGAACAATCAGCAATCCAATAAATCCAGACTTGGATCTTGGGTAGGGCCCAAGGAGATCAATATATAACCGTTGGAATGGGCGGACGGCGATCACCTGATTTCCCATTGGAGGTTTCATGACGAAATTGGGATGTTTAGTCGATTTGCAAACCTCACACCCATTCAAGTACTTTCGCACGTCACGCACCATGCCTGGCCAATAAAAATGTCTTCTGATCAGCTCCAAAGTCTTGCATATGCCTCCGTGAGAACATATTGGAGAATCATGTGCCCTACTTATCACCTGCTCCCTCAACCCCATAGGGATCCAGAGCTTCCAAGACATCTGCTCTTGACTTTTGTCCCCAGTGTAGTGCTCAGTACGTATGTAAACGAACTGATCCACCACTTTCACATCAGGATAAGCAGAAGAATTCTCCGTAACCTTCCTCTTGAGGTCGGCATAATCTTCATCCGAAAAATGAGGCGAGGCTAAATCCACCTCTGGTCCGGTAATCTCCAAAGCACTTACATCACCCTCAGGTATTCGGGACAGAGCATCAGGGACTATATGATCCCTTCCTTTACGATGACTCACCTCGAATCTGTAGGTCTGCAATTCCAGCGCCCACCTTGCCAACCGACCGCTCAAGTTGGGTTGGCGCATTAGCCAAACAAGACTAGAATGGTCTGTGACCACCTCAAAGTCTTGCATTTCTATATAGCACCGGAACTTCCTTATGGCTTCGAGAGCCGCAAGGCACTCCCTCTCTGTGACGCTATAATTGCGTTGTGCTGAGTTCAACTTACGGCTCATATAAGCGATTGGACGCTCCTGCTGCTCGTCGTCCAGTTGTACCAGCACAGCGCCGATGCCGTAGTCGCTAGCGTCACAGTGGAGGTAAAATTTCTTGCTAAAATCAGGGTTCGCTAGTACCGGTGCGGTAGTAAGTAGCATTTTAACAGTCCTGAAGGCAGAATCGGCTTGACGGGTCCAGACAAACTTCTTTTTCGAAGAAAGCAATTCTGTGATGGGAAAAACAACAGATGAGAAGTTTTCAATGAAGCGGCGGTACCAACCCGCTAAACCAAGGAAACCACGTACCTGTTTCAGGTTCTTCGGTACCGGCCACTTCTGTATCGCACTAACCTTCTCCGGGTCCGTTGCTATTCCCCCCTGGCCAATAACATAACCAAGGTAATTGGCCTTGGTAACACAGAATTTGCTCTTCGAAATATTGAGCGTCAGATTGGCCTTTCGGAATTGGGATGCGATCCTTACCAATATTTCTAGATGTCCCTCAAAGTTCTCTGAAACGATTACTAGATCGTCAAGATACCCAAAAACGCTATGCCTTAGATCGTTCGGAATCAACTGATCCATCAGCCTACACATAGTCTGGGGGGCGTTACAAAGCCCAAAGGGCATAACGACAAATTGATATAACGGCCTCCCAGGTATTGTGAAGGCTGTTAGAGCTTTTGATTCTTCGTCTAAAGCTATTTGCCAATAGGCATCTTTTAGATCTAGTTTCGATATCAGATGAGCTTTGGGTAATCTAGAAAATATGCCCTCGATAGAAGGCAAAGGATACGCATCCTTTTTTGTCACAGCATTTACTCTCCTTGCGTCTAGACATAAGCGAACCTTGTTCGGCTTCAAAACAAGGCGCATGGGGGAGCTCCATGCCGACTGCGAGGGCTCGATAACACCGAGCGAAAGCATTCGGTCGACCTCTTTGTACATGACCTTCTCAACCGCTGGTGAGACGGGGTAGAACCTTTGTTTGATTGGTGTCGCTTGACCGACGTCAATCGAATGCCGTATAAGGTCCGTTCTACCCAGTCCCTGCTTTTCAAAGCTCGGGAAAAGCGCAATGACAGTATCGAGTTGTTGTCGCCGAACACGCGACAGCGGATATAAGTCCTCTTCAGTCAATTCTATATGGTCTTTGGATGCTGAGGGAGAAGGAATTTCTTCCAAAGTGGGAGCACAATGGTCCAATCCTTGAAAACCAATCATGTCAATCGATCCAAGGACATCATCGAATATACGAAAGGCTTTGCAGAAGTCAACCCCTAAGATAACTCTTTGCGATATAGAAGGCACGATGAAAAATCTTAAGTCGTGTGTCAAGTCCTTATATCGGACTTCGACGTTCAACCATCCTATGACGTCCTGAGGTCTGCCGTCCGCTGTCTTCACGTAGGCTTTACATTTCGAAAAACCAGAACATTCAGAAAAATCGTATCTAGCCAGTTCCGCACCAATGCAAGAGATATTGGCCCCGGTATCCAATAAACCTAGCTCGACAAATTGTAAAAACCCCATTTTCGCGTAATACCGCTTATCAGAGGGATTCGTTATGACTGCGGAAACCAGGAACCTTCTACAAATCCTTCTTAATTTCCAATATCTCCTCAATCGTAAAGTTGAACGTTTCGGTTTGGCTATGCCACAGGCGAATAACGCAGATTCACCGAAAATTTCATTCCGTCTAGCAATGTAGTTCTCCCATCTCTTATGATAGGGCAACAAAGGTCTAATCAGGGTCAAAGTTTTAGCATCATCATAAAAGGATGCGTTCTCTATGCCATCACGTCTTTGTAATATCGACTTAATGGGTATTTTATCCTCAGAATTTTTACCTTGTCCTGAGGTGGTTTCAGATTCTATTCGAGAATCTACATCTGTTCCTCCACCGGAACAGGACACTTCAAGTTTTTTGAAAATTTCTTCGAGACACACTTTTGGCAATTCGGTTTGTATACCCTTTTTGCCCCACAACCGTAACAGAATATCTGTCGGTCTTGTAGACAGTCCTGCCAGTGGTGGCCTGACTCATCACAGTTCCAACACTTTGATTCTGGAGCACATTGTCGAACAGCGTCCACTGACAGCTCTGTCTCCACAATGCGGTCCTCAAAATCCGGGGTGACATTCAACTCAGAAACCTGTCGTCGAGGCGGAAAATTATTCAAACCCCTACCAGTTAGATTACGCCTAACATGTTCGTCGGCCAAAAAGTGTTCACGTACCTGAACAAGATGACGCAACTGCGAAATGGAGGACATAGGTATGTACAACATTTCCTGCCTTATCTCAGGTCTTAAATTCCGTGTAACGATTTCAATCAATTCGCTCTCTAACATAGGAGTAGGAAGCCTATCCTGCATAGCTGAAACCGCCTCAAAGAAACCATCGAATGTTTCTCCAGGCTTTTGCCTGCGGTTACGTATCTCCTCGCGAATGTCATAGGCAGTCCTGCAGTCCCTGTACTGGGCCCTAATACTCTGGCAAAATGGTTCCCACTGGACTGACGGCACCTGTTTCCGGTAGCGCCAGTACCAGTCCCTGGCTTTTCCAGTCAGTAAGACCTGCAAATTTTTACAAATCATTGAAAAATCCCCATTGAAAGTGTCGAATGTCAGGGCCTGGACCCTGTAAATAAACTCATCTACATTAAGTTGATTGGGTGAACCATCGAACTTTAGATTCCAGCTTTGGATTATAGCTGAAACCTTATCTGAAGTATATGACATACGTAGGGAATTTGGTGTTGTCGAAACATCATTCGAAGCATTACCAGAAGGGGAGACTGCTGGAGGTAAATCCTCCCTGGAAGGTGGTAAAGGAATAGAAGGAGAAAGGTTGTCTTGCACGACATCCTGTCTAGGTTGAGGAATGATATTGAGATTACCTAGTAATCTAGTGAGCGTTCGTTCAATCATGTTATTGATGCGACCATAATCCACATTCACATTAGAAGAATGATTTCCTAAAGTCCGAAAATTAGGATTTCCCTTGCGTGGATCACGATTAGGGGTACTATTCCCTTCCTCTTGGGTCATATTAAGAAGAGAATTCTGCAACTCCTGTTGCTGCGACTTGCTCCTAGTATTATAATATGCTTTCGCACCGCGACCCCTACCTCTCGGAGCTGGGTGTTCACCCTGAGCCTGGCTCGTAGACGCGCCGTTATCAAAACCGGCCGGTAAATCATCTGTCAGAAATACATATTTCCTAAGATCCGATAGTTGACAGGATCGTCTACATGACGGACATTCCGATGAAGCCGCTAAAGAGCCTTCAATGCAATGACGATGATAAACGTGAGAGCACTCATTCAAAATCAAACAATTCTCAGAGGGTACCATGGGCCCGCCACATACTAAACAGACCATATCCACGCCACCCGCGTCTGTTGTGCCAGAAGGCAAATTATGGGGAGGAGGTGGAGTTCGGCTAAGCGACATTCCGTTCCAATGAAAACTATCTGAGTGTCAAATAAAAGTGTACCTTATAACTTAATCTGATATCAGTCCCTATTCCAGTGACCTTTATAAAATTAAATAAATTATTTTCGAGTGGTTAATAATCGTTTCTTATATTGGTTTTCCTATTAACGATGAGCTTATGAGAGTAGTGGTTCATTTAACCATTGCCCTTTTCTGACGATACTGGTAAACAAAACAAGTCTATGGAGTTTTATTATGAAAAAGGTAAGATAAGGCCGCTAAACCCATCAGCTAAATCAGGAATTGGTTTCCTCCTCTGATTGTACTAAAAAATTCGGACATTGAATTACCATCGGTAAATTCAATGTAATCCAGTCATTTGATAGCCCTGGAAAGCGGTTACCATTTGGTCTTAAAAAACATAGTCCATACAAAACCTGCCCAAAAATTCCGACAAATAATCGGGAATGCTTTCCTGTCGGGAAAAGTAAATACATAAGTTAAACGGTTAGTCTCCTCGATTTCTAAACCCTCAAGAAGCTAATGAGATCCGGGAAAACCTGTACTTTATTTACAGCCAGTTCTACCCTTCCTGAAAATCCGGGAACTTTAAGCCAAAATTTGAAATCTAGATTAATGAAAAATTAAAGAACCGAAAAGATAGATGTTCTCCTTTCGGCCCCACGTTGGGCGCCAATTAATGTAACGAACACGTCTGTGTTTTATAATTATTTTCGTTGGAAAATATCTCTTTTATAAAAATTTAAGGAGAAAGATTGGGCTAGGACTGCGGGAGCCATTAATATGCTAACTAATCAGCCGGTGGGGGGGTTCGTGTCCCACCCTATCAATTCCCAGTTACGACATTACACTAATAATTTATTTAGACTCCCTATTTATATAAGAAATGAAGTTAACAGTTATAAGGACTAATTCTGCGGATTGCCATCGCAACCAAAAATGCCAGAAATTTGCCCCAAACAAAGAAAAAAAAAACACACAATCCGCCGAGCTATAAAAACTATAAAATAAACAAAAGGTATCGTCTTAAAAAGTTCTGATTAAGAAAGCATCTCCAGATGTCATTTGGAGTGCCCTGCCTCTAAACCCTCCCTACCTATGGTTCTATTGGCATACATTACTAGAACCCCTTTTTAAAAATACTTACAAACCAACTACTCTAATTCACTCATCTAGGAAAACCGAAAAATCCAAATTCACCAAATCATCGTTAAACGACTTTTATTTATAAAAATATACTTCATGGCATTTCTTCTTAAGCGTAAAAAAAAGAACTTAGCATAAAGAGGATATCTTACAAATTAATCAAATAAAAAAAATATAAAGCAAAAGTCTATGTATAAGAAAAAGTGCATAACCAAAATCCCCTAGTTCTTAGATAATGCAATGTAAATTAGGGCTATCCTAAACTATTTTATTTTAAAAGGAAGAACCATAGATCAGTCCTCCTACCAATCAATTTTTAAATGAATCTTTAATTATCATTAATCTCTTGCTATCAAATTTAATTCAAAATAATTTTAAACTTCCAATGCAAGTAAACAATGAGACAGGCAGTCTGCCTTCTAATTCAAGTGTAGGGTTCACCCAACCAATTCAAACACTAACAATTATTAAAGCATAGCAACCAAAAGAAAAAAAAAAAGTGCAAGATATCAAAAAAAAAATATAGAAAAAAAACCCGTATGACAACTCTTTCATACACTTACATCGAACATGTCTGATGATGCACAACAAGCTGGGTATAACACTTTATAGAAAACGCTTACTAGCCGTGATAACCAAAAACGATCTAAGCAATGTTGTTGGAACCACATCAGACAGGTTTGATATGATTCGGAAGTGTTTGCAAAGTTGGTTGGTGTAAATATGTAAAATAATTATAAAACGTTCACTTACGTACTCACATATCGAACAATGATGATAGAGGCCTCCATTCTCAGTGGTCGCTGCGGGCTGGATACCAAACGTTGTAACGCTAAAGGGTTATGAATTTGGCATTAAAAATAATTTTGTGCCAAATTTTTATAAATTATTTACACAACTTTGGGAATACTTCCATATGCACTCTACTTACTTAGTGGCAGTAAATATTGAATTAGCTGGGTTTTTCCTTGTTTTTAATCTAAACGTGTACTTATCTCTAAAGGAGTAACTCTGCCGAAAGGTGGCTGATCATAATTTTATAATTCTTTAAGGCTTCATAATTCTACATATAACCAAGCTGTGTTCTTCTTCGTGGCTACGTATTTGATGGTATCAGGTTACATTACTGCGAGCGCTCGACTGCTGGGCCAATTATTACCATTTGGTGTTGAGTAGCGCCCTGCTATTTGTTGTTGGAGAATTCAGAAACTGCGTGGGTGGCTTGATACTGAGAGATGGGGCCGTTAGACACCAGCTCTTCGCAACAACAATTATTTCGTGGCTCGTAGAATTAAGCAAAAATTCTGGTTTTATTGATTTATGACGATGAGGTGTCAGAAGATAATTTGTGGAAGTTTTTTAAAAGGCTTGCCTTAGCAACTCCCTCGAGGCTTAGGGCATCGGTGGCCCAATGGGCTGCTATTAAAATGCGGCAATAAATGGAAAAAACTTCGCTGGTCACTACCCCTTAGATCTTGTTCGGCACTTCTAGGAAAATGTCTTTACCACGGAAATCAACCGGGGCTCCACCAAAACAGACCTGCTGGATGTCTCGATTTCTCTTAGGGTAGCAGGTAGTACTTGGAGAATGGAATCTTCTTAGAAGAATTTACAATCACGTGGATGAAGTGAATGCAGGGAGGGAGGGATTGTCCCAAGCCCTTCTTTTTCGCAAAAAAAACAAGTGTGAGTGTTGCAGATCTAAATAAGACACAAATTAAAATCCACACTAACTATTTAGGTTTGTTCACAAAATTCACCTTTCCAGACCGATCACTTTCATAAATTCTACTTCGTATGTCTTTGTACTAATAACACTGTACGCTATAATGCAATGACTGGCTTTTGATATCTCTTACCGATGATGTGCTTAAGTCGACGATTGAAACAAGAAGGAAGTTCTTTTGACACCGTGCAATCAAGAGTTATTCGGACCGTATCAAAAGCGAGTAACATAGACTATCAATTATTCTAGTCGGGTGTTGCCAGACCGCACCGACCATAGTATAAGAAATAATGCTAGATATCACTTGATGTCGCTTTTCAAACAAGGCAGTCGAAAAAAGTAACCAATCTTAATGTCCGGTGTATGATGTTTAGAAAAATATAAAAACAAGATTGAAAGCGCAAAACGTTCATTACACAGTATGGCACTATCCGCATCGTTTGGGTGCCGGACCACTGGGGGTATGAAAGAGTAGACGATTTGGCAATAAAGGCCGGAGGACTGCCGTCAATAAACTTAACCCTTTCGAGTCGAAGCTATCCATGTAAAGGGAGTGGGCAACGAACTCGCATGTAATAATGTGAAACACCGAACCCGTCGGTAGGAGGACGAAAATCATGCGGCCTATCTGGATCTCGAGAAGACTAGGCTATTACTGAAAGGAAGTAGGAAGGTGGTCTGTATAGCTTTCGGTATCATAATAGGACACATGACCACGAGCTCATTTATGCAGAATAGGTGCAGCAAGTTATAGCACGTGTATTGCCTTGGGGAAGATTATGAGGCGTTGGAGCATTTCCTATGTCATTGCCCGGCTTTCGCGGCTAACAGACGCCGTCAATTAGGTGGGGATACAGTACCAGACTCGAACCCGTTTAGGGGTATGGTATGGGAAACAAAAAGGGATATTTATTTACGTTATTTCTCCCAAAGCGGAGTGAGACGAGCTAAAGACCATGAGAATG
This sequence comes from Stomoxys calcitrans, assembly GCF_963082655.1. Classification (NCBI taxonomy): domain Eukaryota; kingdom Metazoa; phylum Arthropoda; class Insecta; order Diptera; family Muscidae; genus Stomoxys; species Stomoxys calcitrans. The sequence goes on from NC_081554.1 coordinate 156,797,510, forward strand.
AATATCACCAGAAATTGAAGGATTTTATTGATTACTGTTTATAAAATTAAAACATTCGATGAAATATAAGACTTTTGAAAATATTTATGAAATTTTTGTGTTCTCTTTAACTTTTTACCATTTTAAAATAGCAGAAAATGTTTGCTGTTTTAGCAAAAAATTACTGCTTTCCTATTTTCAGCAGGCTTGCTGCTGTTACAGCAAACGTTATTGTTTTTTACTAAAAATTTTTTTTGAGTGTACAAATTCTTAGAATAACGCCAACCAAATATGGCTCCTATCCGATCTCCCGACTTCACTTTTCCCGATCTTCCGATTTCACTTTTCACGATCTCCTGGGCTTTGGCGTCTTTAGACTCTAGACAGCGCAACTAATCTCCGATTTGGTTAAAATTTCGGACGTAGTGTCCAAACTCGGTACGGACGTGGAGGGGTCGAAAACAACTTTTTTTGGGCAACAAATGAGGATTTTATGGGCTTAGGTCATGGATCTATGTTGGGGCTATATCTAGATTTTGTCCCACATAGCCATTCTTCGAACTTAATCTATGAACAACAAAGTATCTAAGCAAAGTTTCAACTCAATATTCATCTTTACTGTAGCGTGATTTAAACAGATGGACGGGCATAACTACGTCGTTTTAAATTATCACGAAGTCCAATAATATTTCGATATATTTCAAACGGAGGAACAAAATAAATATGTCCCCGTCCTTCTGTGGTGGGTAAAAAGAAATCATTCCAAGAACTTGTCAAATGCGAACCATGGTTATAGCTTTATTAGATTCGGCCGGGCTCAACTTATTCCTTTTTTACTCGCTTTTGTGTTTTCTCTTGCTTACAGCAGGTAATCTTTCTTTCCAAAACCGGAAGTGTTGAAATGGCAGTCTTTGATTTGAGTGCGCCAAAAATCGTTGAATATTATTCAAGTCTCTATTGCGTATTTCAATTGTTCCATTGTTCTCCAACTATGACATAGACGACTGGCAATGCTTTGTTTTCCTGACGGGTTTCCTTTTTTGCAATTTGCCTTAAGATTTTTCGTTTTAGTCGCAGCTGGTTATGGTATTGGCTTCTTTCGTTACTTTCTTCAATGTCGGTAGGAGACGAAGGCAACTGAAGCAGTAAAAATCAATAAGTCTTTAAGTTGATGCCTTACTCATACTTTATGGCAAACTCAGCCCTCTTTTATCCTTCAAAGGAGTTTGTCGAAAATTTCTTCCGGCAAATAGAAACAATGGAAACACACAAGAAAAATTCCACAAATTCATACCAAACGTTTGAGTAGAGGGGACTGTGCACGAGCACTTGTTTTTATACCCACCACCGAAGGATGGGAGTATATTCATTTTGTCATTCCGTTTGCAACACATCGAAATATCCATTTCCGACCCTATAAAGTATATATATTCATGATCAGCGTAAAAATCTAATGTCCGTCCGTCTGTCTGTTGAAATCACGCTACAGTCTTCAAAAATAGAGATATTGAGCTGAAATTTTGCACAGAGCCTTTTTTTGTTCATAAGCAGGTTAAGTTCGAAGATGAGCTACATCGGACCCTATCTTGATATAGCCCCCATATAGACCGATCCGCCGATTTAGGGTCTTTGGCCCATAAAAGCCACATTTATTAACCGATTTTGCTGAAACTTGACACAGTGAGTTGTGTTAGGCCCTTCGACATCCTTCGTGAATTTTGTCCAGATCGGTTCAGATTTGGATATAGCTGCCATATAGACCGATCCTCAGATTTAGGGTCTTAGGACCATAAAAGCCACATTTATTATCCGATTTTGCTGAAATTTGGGACAGTGAGTTGTATTAGGCTCTCCGACATCCTTCGTCATTTTGGCCCAGATCGGTCCAGATTTGGATATAGCTGCCATATAGACCGATCTTCGCATTTAGGGTCTTAGGCCCATAAAAAGCCACATTTATTATCCGATTTTACTGAAATTTTGGGACAGTGAGTTGTGTAAGACCCCTCGACATCCTTTGTCAATTTGGTCTAGATCGGTTCAGATTTGGATATAGCTGTCATATAGACCGATCCTCCTATTTAGGGTCTAAGGCCCATAAAAGGCGCATTTATTGTCCGATGTCGCCGAAATTTGGGACATTGGGTTAGGTTCAACCTCTTGACATAGTTCTGCATTATGGCACAGATCGGTCAAGATTTGGATATAGCTGCCATATAGACCGATCTCTAGGTTTTAGGTTTTGGGGCCAGAAAAAGCGCGTTTATTGTCCGATGTCGCCACTATTTGGGACAGTGAGTTGTGTTGGGCCCTTCGACATCCTTTTTCAATTTCACTCAGGTCGATCAAGATTTGGATATAGCTGCCATATAGACCGATATCTCGATTTAAAGTCTTGGCCCCAAAAAAGACGCATTTATAATCCGATTTAACTGAAATTTGACACATTGACTTATGTTGGGCTTTTCGACATCCATATTGTATATGGTTCAGATCGGTTTATTTTTAGATATAGCTAAAAGGACCAACATTTTGTTATACATAATTGAACAATGACTTGTACTTATTAGAATTTGGTCCAAATCGGATCATATTTCGATATAACTGCTATGGGACATAAGGCATGCAATTTTCGCTGGATTTTGATGAAAGGTGGTTTACATATATACCCGAGGTGGTGGGTATCCAAAGTTCGACCCGGCCGAACTTAACGCCTTTTAACTTGTTCACTGTCATTTTGTTAAAAGGGCTCTGCCATAAAAGGCCATTAAACTACGTTTCATTTTATTCTTTTCATCAATACTTGCAGATTTTTAAAGGTTAGTTTTAGCTTCGATGTTTTGTTTTAAAATTGCCGCCAGCCAGTAGGACTTAATTTAGGGCAGTTTAGTGTATTTAAGCTTCTTCGATTGCCAAAAAAATGTGTAAAGTACAGGGTGTGCCCTTACATTGTTGTTGCAAATTTGCCATTGAACATTCCATTTAGGAACAGAGGTAAACTTCTTATATATCAATGAGTGCTATCCAAATCAAGTTTTAGCTGAATGGTAATGATAAGGGACCATTATTTTATGGCCGAGTCCGAAGTGAGTGCCGCAGTCCAACACCTCTTTGGGGAGAAATTTTTACATTGCGTAATACCGCACAATAGGTTCAAAAGCGGCTGCGGATATTAATCCACCCCATGTCACTAGGGGCAATGTCCATCCGACATTCACTAGTTTGTTGGTTTGCTGGGCGCTATAAATATTAAAAAGTATTGTGGAAATTGAAAATCTAACTCAGGAATTCTGAGCTACTTACAAAATGCTGAATTGTATTCCAAACCATGCCACTAAGTCGGTTCATATCTAGTATTGTGTCCCCACCTAAGTGCCGGTTTCTGTAAGCCGCGAAAGCCTGCTAATGACATAGGATATGATTCTATATCTTATCATCTTTCCCACATGCCCTACGCATGTTATCAGTGAGTGAGCTCGTTGTCTTATGTGTCCCATTCTGATACCAAAAGCTATACTGACCTCCATTCTACTTCGTTTCAGTAGTAGCCTCGTCTTCTATCAATCCGGATCTCCCCACAGGATTTTTGTCGTCTTACCGGCAGCTCCGGATCTCCTCACAGGATTTTGGTCGTCCTACTTACTGATTTGTTCTTCCGTAGTGTTACATGCGTTCGTTCGTCACCTTCTCTCTCAATGCTGACTACGTCGACCCGAAAGGCTTCGTAAGTGCTAAGACGGCATTCATTTGGCCTTTACTGCCAAATGGTCTGTTCTTTCACTTCCCCTTACTCCGCTATGGCCCGGCACCTAAATGATGCGGATCCTGCCATCCTCACCTTAGAGAAGGCGTAAATCTCTTTCTTAGACTCCAATACTGTTCGTGACCTCACCATTCTGGTTGTTATTGCTCTGATGGCCTTTTTACTATTCGTATAGATGTTCACATTTGACGTACTCGCGTTAACACCATACCACCTTTCGCATTCCGTGATCACCAAGATCTCCGTCAGAGGTTATGGTTAGACAGTCAGATATAGATATCAGTCCCTGGATTCTCAATGTAGACCCTCAGACCCACACACCCTCAGACCCACACACCCTCAGACCCACACACCCTCAGACCCACACTGTCCTCGTCACTCCAAGAGTGTGTCGCTGGCAGCAGTGCCTCGCATTTGACCTCTAGTGGCGTCTCAGTTATCCGATCATCTCGCCTCAATTATACTGCTCCCATCCCCAATCCATTCTCCCATTACCTTACGTCCCGCAGTGGCTGCCTCACACTTAATCTGTATGTCTATGGCATGGATATCTAGAATAGTCTACAGTGCCCTAGTGGTCGTGGTCTTCATCGCTCCGCCCATGCCAAGGCAAAATATTCTCAAAACCAATTGTATTGTACTTAGACTTTAAAGCCGATCACTCGGCTTTAAAGTCAGAAGACTATCCTCGGATTCAGGCCCTATTTCGAGTCTACATAGTGCCCAACATCTGTGAGCCTTCTCGGTACGCTCCCAAAAGTGACGCTTCAATTTCAGTTTCCTGTCCAAGACCACTCCTATGTATTTGACCTTGTCATATATCAAAATCGTTCTATTGGGGAAACGTGGTGCGTCAAATTGGCCCACTTTTGTCATCCTCGTGAACAGGCAGGTTTCATTTATCTGGGTTAACATTTAGACCTTAGGTGTAGACTAGTCTTATGCCATCTCCAAGACCCCTTTTGGTCTTTCTGCATGGCTGATTTGTATCCTTATCCCTAAGAAGTATTATAACATTGTCTGCTTGGTATACGGGTTCAAAACCTTCTCTATCAGCATCCGTAATATGTTATTTTTAGTGGTTAACCATAGGAATGGCGATAAAATGCGCCCTGCGGCTTGCCCTGTGCCATTTTCTCCCTTATATTTATGACAAGAGACCCACAATTTAATCACCTGTTCCTAAGCATATGGTTTATCCAGTCATCACATGAATTTTTAATTGACTTCGCCATGTCCGTCCGTTCGTCGGTCGAGAGTACGCATACTTTCGAGCGAATAAGGTAAGCCTCTCGAAACTTTGCGTTAATAATTTTCTATCTGATGTAGGTCGGTACACTCAATCAAATTTGTTATTCAAAACGCCAAAAACCCTCCACCATAGGATGGAGGTGTGTTAATTTCTTCATTCCGTTTGCGACACCTCGAAATATTCGTCTGAGACTCCATAAAGTAGAGACTCCATAAAGACGATCTAGCCATGTCCGTCTGTCTGTCCGTCCGTCCGTCTGTCGAAAGCACGCTAACTTTCGAAGGAGTAAGGCTAGGCGCTTGAAATTTTGATCAAATTCTTCTTTTCAGTGTAGGTCGGCTGGGATAGTAAATGGGAGATATCGGTCTTAACCGATTTGCATATAGTGTTCTGTTGTGCCTTCCAACAAGTGTGCTAAGTATGGTTGAAATCGGTCCATAACATGATATAGCTGTCACTTCACCGAATCTTGGACTTAACTCCTTGAGCCATAAGAGGGCGCAATTCTTATCCAATTTGGCTGAAATTGTGCATGAAGTGTTTTGTTATGACTTCCAAAAAATGAGCTAAGTATGGTTCAAATCGGTTCATAACCTGATATAGCTGCCATATTAACCGATATGGGATCTTGACTTCTTAGGCCTCTAGAAAGCCCAATTTTTATCCAATTTTGTTAGAAATTTGCACGAAGTGTTTTCTTGTGACTTTCAAAAGCTGAGCTAAAATACTGGAGAAAATACTGGAGTATTGGTCCCTGGGCTAAACAGAAGAAAGGCGGATTGGGATAAATTTCGCCACAAATTCTGCACCACTATGGAGGATACATAGTGGTCAAGCGGATCACGAAGGCGCTGAATGACTTGTGTCAGCATGCCATCTGATGTACTGAATTTAATGCTACATCTAATGCCTCTGGACATTGTGGCTACCCAAATTGCAGCGAACACTGCCGTGAGGTTAAGGGAGCTTCTCATTGGTCATGTGACGTTGTTACAATATCCGATATCCCAAGGCAGTGTAGATTACACCCTACCTGAGCCGCTTTTTGATAAAAAGTACTGTACCACTATTTCTGATAGAACCGATTGGAACTGCAAAATCCCTGATAATTGAAGTTACATACGGATGGTTCCAAACTAAACGACCAGGTGGGCTTTAGGGTGTACTCTAAAGATCTAGAACCGGTCATATCGAAGAGGTTACCACTGCAGTGTGTATCAAGCAGAGATCCTTGCAATTAAGGAAGTGGTGGAATGGCTAAAATATAATGTTATCACGTCGATTGGCATAAATATCTTCTCAGGCAGCCAGACAGCCATTAAATCCCTGGAAAACGTATTACTGAACACAAAAACCGCCTTCGACTGTCGCATATCTCTCAGCGAGATGGTTGAACAGTTCAAAATTCACCTGTTATGGTTGGCGGGCCATAGAGATATCCCAGGGAATTCTAAAGCAGACGAGCTTGCGAGACTAGGAACTACCTTACACACTCCAAGTACACTAGAATCTGTGGGTATGCCTCTAGCGACATGTAAGCTAAGTTTTCAGGATCAGGCCCGAAGGGCAACGAATGATAGATGGGCACAAAGAGGGGGCTGTGAGCATTCCAAAACTATGTAGGCTCATCAAGACTTGCTTTGCTGTCATTGGCTAGAACAGACGTCTCAATCATTGTGTCCGTCATAACAGGTCACAGTTTTATCGGAAAACATGCTGACAGACTGAATGTTGCCAGCAACGACTTTTGCAGAAGCTGTAGGGACATCGAAGAAAAAGAGACTATACCACACCTTCTGTGTGTTTGTGTCCCGCACCAGCAGTTAAAAGGAGTTCCACTTTAGGTTCTCATTTCTTTGAGAACCTGTTTGATTTAGCGGATGTGAATATTCGCCAGTTACTGGGCTTTTTAAAGCGATCTGGATGGTTCAACGGTAGGAACAAGAAGACATCTTCCTTCTTCTGTTCCTGTGGTATCAGAAAGGATGGGCAAAACCGTCTAAGTGAGTCTGATGTCAGACTGCCACTTAAACCTTACCTTAACCTAACCTAAACCTAAATTAAACCCAACCTAAACCTAACCTAAACCTAACCTAAACCTAAACCTAAACCTAACCTAAACCCAACCTAAACCTAACCTAAACCTAACCTAAACCTAACCTAAACCTAACCTAAACCTAACCTAACCTAAACCTAACCTAAACCTAACCTAAACCTAACCTAAACCTAACCTAAACCTAACCTAAACCTAACCTAAACCTAACCTAAACCTAACCTAAACCTAACCTAAACCTAACCTAAACCTAACCTAAACCTAACCTAACCTAAACCTAACCTAAACCTAACCTAAACCTAACCTAAACCTAACCTAAACCTAACCTAAACCTAACCTAAACCTAACCTAAACCTAACCTAAACCTAACCTAAACCTAAACCTAACCTAAACCTAACCTAAACCTAAACCTAACCTAAACCTAACCTAAACCTAACCTAAACCTAACCTAAACCTAACCTAAACACAACCTAAACATAACCTAAACCAAACCAAAACCTAACCTAAACCTAACCTAAACCTAACCTAAACCTAACCTAAACCTAACCTAAACCTAACCTAAACCTAACCTAAACTTAACCTAAGAGGCATTATTTTTACCCGATTGTACTGACATTTTCATAATTTCTTCCATGGGTACCAATGCTACACCATATAATGATTTTAATTCTTAAGCATTAACAAGTAAAAGCGTGCTAAGTTCGGCCGGGCCGAATCTTATATACCCTCCACCATGGATCGCATTTGTCGAGTTCTTTTCCCGGAATCTCTTCTTAGGCAAAAAAGGATATAAGAAAAGATTTGCTCTGCTATTGGAGCGATATCAAGATATGGTCCGGTTCGGACCACAATTAAATTATATGTTGGAGACCTGTGTAAAATTTCAGCCAATTCGTATAAGAATTGCGCCCATTGGGACTCACGAAGTAAAATAGAGAGAACGATTTATATGGGATCTGTATCGGGCTATAGACCGATTCAGACCATAATAAACTTGTTTGTTGATGGTCATGAGAGGATCCATCGTACAAAATTTCAGGCATATCGGATAATAATTGCGACCTCTAGGGGTCAAGAAGTCAAGATCGCAGATCGGTTTATATGGCAGCTATATCAGGTTATGAACCGATTTGAACCTTATTTGACACAGTTGTTGAAAGTAAAAATAAAATACGTCATGCAAAATTTCAGCCAAATCGGATAGGAATTGCGCCCTCCAGAAGCTCAAGAAATCAAATCCCCAGATCTGTTTATATGACAGCTATATCAGGTTATGAACCGATTTGAACCATACTTGGCACAGTTGTTGGATATCATAACGAAATACTTCGTGCAAAAATTCATTCAAATCGGATAAGAATTGTGCCCTCTAGAGGGTCAAGAAGTCAAGACCCAAGATCGGTTTATATGGTAGCTATATCAGGTTATGGACCGATTTGAACCATACTTGGCACAGTTGTTGGATATCATAACAAAACACTTCGTGCAAAATTTCATTCCAATCGGATAAGAATTGCGCACGCTAGAGGCTCAAGAATTCAAGACCCAAGATCGGTTTATATGGCAGCTATATCAGGTTATGGACCGATTTGAACCATACTTGGCACAGTTGTTGGATATCATAGGAAAACACGTCATGCAAAATTTCATTCCAATCGGGTAAGAATTGCGCACTCTACAGGCTCAAGAAGTCAAGACCCAAGATCGGTTTATATGGCAGCTATATCAAAACATGGACCGATATGGCCCATTTACAATACCAACCGACCTACACTTATAAGAAGTATTTGTGCAAAATTTCAAGCGGCTAGCTTTACTCCTTCGAAAGTTAGCGTGCTTTCGACAGACAGACGGACGGACGGACGGACGGACGGACGGACAGACGGACGGACATGGCTAGATCGACTTAAAATTTCACGACGATCAAGAATATATATACTTTATGGGGTCTCGAGTAGTTACAAACAGAATGACGAAATTAGTATACCCCCCATCTTATGGTGGAGGGTATAAAAAACACAATTTTTTCGCCGCAACAAAACCCCTTTAAAAATTTCCATTGCAACTTCTTTACCCTGTATCTAAAATTCATGTTGTAGACGACTTTATTCTACCATGAAAAAAATCAAAAACTGTTTAATGTGTTAACAAAATCTATACATGGGATGATTTAAAACAAAAAAAAACAAGTAAAAGCGTGCTAAGTTCGGCCGGGCCGAATCTTATATACCCTCCACCATGGATCGCATTTGTCGAGTTCTTTTCCCGGCATCTCTTCTTAGGCAAAACAAGTAAAAGCGTGCTAAGTTCGGCCAGGCCGAATCTTATATACCCTCCACTATGGATCGCATTTGTCGAGTTCTTTTCCCGGCATCTCTTCTTAGGCAAAAAAGGATATAAGAAAAGAGTTGCTCTGCTATTAAAACGATATCAAGATATGGTCCGGTTCGGACCACAATTAAATTATATGCTGGAGACCTGTGTAAAATTTCAGCCAATTCGTATAAGAATTGCGCCCATTGGGGCTCACGAAATAAAATAGAGAGAACGATTTATATGGGATCTGTATCGGGCTATAGACCGATTCAGACCATAATAAACACGTTTGTTGATGGTCATGAGAGGATCCGTCGTACAAAATTTCAGGCATATCGGATAATAATTGCGACTTCTAGGGGTCAAGAAGTCAAGATCCCAGATCGGTTTATATGGCAGCTATATCAGGTTATGAATCGATTTGAACCTTATTTGACACAGTTGTTGAAAGTAAAAATAAAATACGTCGTGCAAAATTTCAGCCAAATCGGATAGGAACTGCGCCCTCTAGAAGCTCAAGAAGTCAAATCCCCAGATCTGTTTATATGACAGCTATATCAGCTTATGGACCTATTTCAACCATAATTGGCACAGTTGTTGGATATCATAACGAAATACTTGGTGCAAAAATTCATTCAAATCGGATAAGAATTGTGCCCTCTAGAGGCTCAAGAAGTCAAGACCCAAGATCGGTTTATATGGCAGCTATATCAGGTTATGGACCGATGTGAACCATACTTGGCACAGTTGTTGGATATAATAACAAAACACGTCGTGCAAAATTTCATTCTGATCGGATAAGAATTGCGCACTCTAGAGGCTCAAGAAGTCAAGACCCAAGATCGATTTATATGGCAGCTATATCAGGTTATGAACCGATTTAAACCATACTTGGCACAGTTGTTGGGTATCATAACAAAACACGTCGTGCAAAATTTCATTCTGATCGGATAAGAATTGCGCACTCTAGAGGCTCAAGAAGTCAAGACCCAAGATCGATTTATATGGCAGCTATATCAGGTTATGGACCGATTTGAACTATACTTGGCACAGTTGTTGGATATCATAACAAAACACGTCGTGCAAAATTTCATTCCAATCGGATAAGAATTGCGCACTCTAGAGGCTCAAGAAGTCAAGACCCAAGATCGGTTTATATGGCAGCTATATCAAAACATGGACCGATATGGCCCATTTACAAGACCAACCGACCTACACTAATAAGAAGTATTTGTGCAAAATTTCAAGCGGCTGGCTTTACTCCTTCGGAAGTTAGCGTGCTTTCGACAGACAGACGGACGGACGGACGGACGGACGGACGGACGGACGGACGGACGGACAGACGGACGGACATGGCTAAATCGACATAAAATTTCACGACGATCAAGAATATATATACTTTATGGGGTCTCAGACGAATATTTCGATTAGTTACAAACAGAATGACGAAATTAGTATACCCCCCATCTTATGGTGGAGGGTATAAAAAGGATATAAGAAAAGAGTTGCTCTGCTATTAAAACGATATCAAGATATGGTTCGGTTCAGACCACAATTAAATTATATGTTGGAGACCTGTGTAAAATTACAGCCAATTCGTATAAGAATTGCGCCCATTGGGGCTCACGAAGTAAAATAGAGAGAACGATTTATATGGGATCTGTATCGGGCTATAGACCGATTCAGACCATAATAAACAACGTTTGTTGATGGTCATGAGAGGATCCACCGTACAAATTTTCAGGCATATCGGATAATAATTGCGACCTCTAGGGGCCAAGAAGTCAAGATCCCAGATCGGTTTATATGGCAGCTATATCAGGTTATTAACCGATTTGAACCTTATTTGACACAGTTGTTGAAAGTAAAAATAAAATACGTCATGCAAAATTTCAGCCAAATCGGATAGGAATTGCGCCCTCTAGAAGCTCAAGAAATCAAATCCCCAGATCTGTTTATATGACAGCTATATCAGGTTATGAACCGATTTGAACCATACTTGGCACAGTTGTTGGATATCATAACGAAATTCTTCGTGCAAAAATTCATTCAAATCGGATAAGAATTGTGCCCTCTAGAGGCTCAAGAAGTCAAGACCCAAGATCGGTTTATATGGTAGCTATATCAGGTTATGGACCGATTTGAACCATACTTGGCACAGTTGTTGGGTATCATAACAAAACACGTCGCGCGAAATTTAATTCCAATCGGATAAGAATTGCGCCCTCTAGAGGGTCAAGAAGTCAAGACCCAAGATCGGTTTATATGGTAGCTATATCAGGTTATGGACCGATTTGAACCATACTTGGCACTGTTGTTGGATATAATAAGAAAACACGTCGTGCAAAATTTCATTTCAATCGGATAAGAATTATGCACTCTAGACGCTTAAGAAGTCAAGACCCAAGATCGGTTTATATGGCAGCTATATTAGGTTATGGACCGATTTGAACCATACTTGGCACACTTGTTGAAAATCATAACAAAACACGTCGTGCGAAATTTAATTCCAATCGGATAAGAATTGCGCCCTCTAGAGGGTCAAGAATTCAAGACCCAAGATCGGTTTATATGGCAGCTATATCAGGTTATGGACCGATTTTAACCATACTTGGCACACTTGTTGGATATCATAGCAAAACACATCATGCAAAATTTTATTCAGATCGGATAAGAATTGCGCACTCTACAGGCTCAAGAAGTCAAGACCCAAGATCGGTTTATATGGCAGCTATATCAAAACATGGACCGATATGGCCCATTTACAATACCAACCGACCTACACTAATAGGAAGTATTTGTGCAAAATTTCAAGCGGCTAGCTTTACTCCTTCGGAAGTTAGCGTGCCTTCGACAGACAGACGGACGGACGGACGGACAGACGGACGGACATGGCTAGATCGACATAAAATGTCACGACGATCAAGAATATATATACTTTATGGGGTCTCAGACGAATATTTCGAGTAGTTACAAACAGAATGACGAAATTAGTATACCCCCCATCTTATGGTGGAGGGTATAAAAAGGAAATTCCTAACTGGCAATGCGAAAACTAAAAAAAGTACAAAAGAAATAAAACAAACAGATACGAATTTGGAAAAGGGCTGGCAAGGGTGAGTGGAATGAAAGTCAGTGCTTTCATTTGGCATAAATCATTTAACTGATTTATATGCTCTTTGATATATGCCACTGTAGTAGTATTTTCCTTTCACTTTGTTTGGCTTTTGGTTGTGGCGCTGGTAAGCCAACCCACACAGCACCCTGCGGAATTGGTGATGCCAAAGGGAAGAAGAAGAGATGAATTGAAATTTACACTTGAATGTTTCAATGTTCAAAGGATATGCGCAGAGACAAAGAACGAAAGTGTATTCATGCTTGCACGTGTGTGTGTGTTCGAGTGTGAATGCGTTTGTGTGTGTGTGTGTGGCAAAGGAAATGGAAAAGGGCGGAAACTGATTATGTGTTTAAGAAACTTTAAATGAACTTAAAAAGTTTCATAAACGAAGTGTTTAGATACAATTAAGGCATATTAATGACATTATGGTTAGCATGTTTGTTCAAAAGCAACATCTAATAAATTGAGTTTGTGAGTTAACGCCGCGAAATTATTTATTTTCGTCAAGGGAATTGGCTCAGCATTATGGTGTTCCACGAATAATTTGAGTTGTTTAATTGTAGAAAAGAAAAAACTTCATGGAATCAAAGTCATTTGAGCCCACAAACCAATTTTCATTTTCGTATGCTATATGGAGTTAAGCCATGGGTTAGTAATTCTTCTTGGTGGCCCACTACGATACACACTTCAAAGTGTGGAGTTAGATGAAGAGATGGATATCATACAAGAATCTAAGATGAACCAAATGGGAAACTGTCAGGGGACATATGCTGATGCTAAGGGCATCTGCGGTGCGAATATCACATGAAAGAGATTTGGATTCATGAGTAGATGGTTATGCAATACCTGGACGAAACCTTTCAAAAATTATATTTCAAAGGAGTATGACCACCTAAAACCAAACAGGTATGATGGAGCTGGTGGCCCACCTAACTGTGGTTCAAAATCGAAAAATTCTCAAAATCCCCCAAATTCAATTTCAATTTTTTTGAGAAGAGCTAAACTTTGTATTGCTTGTTTATAAGATACTTTTGTGTGAACATCTTATAGTGATTTCGATTCTAAAAAAATGTAAACGTTGTTACACTTATACTGGACAATATTTTGCAAATGTCAACCGAACCCTCCTATAGTGTTACACTTTATAAATTTTCAGTCAAAATAATCCGGTAAAAATCGCATCCTCACCTTCACACAAAGAACTTTCAAGCAATGCATCTTAATTTTCGAATCCCGGCGAGAACGGACTCGGCTACAAATAAGGTCCCTTTCATTGAGTTTAAACTTCAATCGGAAAGCACTATTGATCTGTGAGAATTTGCCCCTTCTCGGTCCCTGGTGGTAATGTTCTTCCTTAGGCTAATGTTCTCATTAGAGGACATTTCGACTCAAATATTGATATCAAAATCGTGCTGCACTTCCAAATCTCTTTAATTTGAGCCCCAAATTGCCATGGCCGGTAAATATGAACCACTTGGAGGGTGTTTTGGGGCTGGGGCGGCCATCGGCACTTTGCACTGAAAATAGATATCAAATTCGTTCTTTATTCCCAACGGAAATGAAGTTCAGTTTAGGGGGTGCTTTAGGGCGTTCCCCAAAACACTTGGCTCCAAAATTGGATATCAAATTCGTTTTCTACTCTCAAATACCATTTATTTGAGTCCCATATTGCCATAATAGGTCAAATAACCCATTTGACGTATCTTTAGGAAGAAAGCGCCACATAGACTTGAACGCAAATTTTAATGTCATATTTCTAATCTATTGTACTTCCTAATAACTTTCATATGAATCCCGTATAGCCATGGTCGGATTATGTACCCATTTGGGGGCATTTGGGGGTGGGCGACCTCCCATTACTTGGACCTAATGTTATATGCCATGTTTGTAATCTTCTGCTTAATATTTTTCATTTGCATTCCATATTGTGTCCTCTGTTTAGGGGGGGTGGCGTTTTTGGGGTAAAGGGGGAGGGTACGCCTCCATCCGATATCTAAAACTTATATAGCCTATGTTTCCTTCCAGACAAACAATTCACAATTTATGAAAATTTTAAGAAAATCGATTCCGCCAACTATCATATAGTCATAATGGGTCTAATGGAGTTTTTGAGAGGTGGCGTGACCCCTATTCTTCGATCAGATTTTGTATGCCAGATTCGAAATCTAATCCCGAATACTTTTCATTTGGGCCCCATATTGAAATTAACGTCCAATATGACGGTTGGGTCAGTTTTGGGGTTGGGGCGGCCCGATGGGTACTTAGACCCAAATTTAGTACCATATTCGTATTCTACTCTCCAATACCTTTCATTTGATACCTAAATTGTCCCGATAGGTCCACTGTTGATTTTGAGTTGTCTTTTTGATATAAAGTGGAGGATCCGTTCCCCTTCCGATACCGAAAATTATATAGCCTATGTTTCCTTTCAGACCAACCTACACAATATGCGAAAATTTCGAGAAAATCGGTTCTGCCGTTTTTCAGTCTATAGGGAACAAACAAACCAAGTCCCATATATCCGTGATTGGCTAATGTGCCCACAGCCGTTTTTGAGTCTATACGGAACAAACAAACAAACATACAAACAAACATACAAACAAACAAAAATACAAACAAACAAACATACAAACAAACAAATTGAATTTTATATATAAGATTTCGGCGACACCGGACAATAAATGTGCATTTTATTGACCCAAAAACCCTAAATTGAGAGAATGGTGTATATGACAGCTATATGCATATCTGAACCGATCTGGACCAAATTGCAGAAAGATGTCGAAGAGACTAACACAACTCACTGTCCCGAATTTCTGCGTAATCGGACAATAAATGCGTCTTTTATGAGTCCAAGACCTTAAATCGAGAGTTCGGTCTATATGGCTGCTATTCAAATCTGGAACTAAATTTCAGTGAAATTGGACAATAACGCCTTTTTTGGGCCCAAAATCTTAAATCGATGGATCGATCTATATTGCAGCTATATCCAAATCTGAACCGCTCAAGGTCAAATTGAAGGAGTATATCGTCGGCCTAACAAAACTCACTGCCCCAAATTGTGGCAAATCGGACAATAAATGCGCCTTTTATGGGCCCAAGAACTTAAATCGAGATATCGGTTTATATGACAGCTATATCCAAAGAAGGACCTCGAGTGGCCCAACACAACTCACTGTCCCAAATTTCAGCAAAATCGGATAATAAATATGGCTTTTATGGGTCTAAGACCTTAAATCGGCGGATCGGTCCCTATGGGGGCTATATCAAGATATAGTCCAATATAGCCCATCTTCGAACTTAAACTACCTATCGAAAAAAAGAATCTGCCCAAAGTTTCATCTCAATATCTCTAGTTTTAAAGACAGTAGCGTGATTTCAACAGACGGACGGACTGATTCGGACCGTATTTGGCACAGTTGAAATAGGACACCGCATGCAAAATTTCAGCTAAATCAGATAAAAACTGCAGCTTGTAAGTTCTCAAGAAGTAATATCGGAAGATTGATTTATATGGGAGCTATATCAGTTTAAAGACCGATTTGGACCGTACTTTGCACAGTTATTGGAAGTCATAACATAACACCACATGCAAAATTTCAGCCAAATCGGATAAAAATTGTGGCTTGTATGGGCTCAAGCTGTCAAATCGGGAGATCGGTTTATATGGGAGTTATATCAGGTAATTGGCCGATTTGGACCGTACTAGGCACAGTTGTTGGAAGTCATAACAGAACACTACACACAAAATTTCGGCCAAATTGGACAAAAATTACAGCTTGTGAGGGCTCAAGAAGTAAAATCGGTAGATCGGCTTATATGGGAGCTAAATCTTAATCTGAACCGATATGGCCGATTTGCAATCCCCAACGACCTACAACAATATTAAGTATCTCTGCAAATGTTCATGCGGGAATCTCTACGCCTTCGGACGGATATTGCTAGATCGAATCAGAATGTCGAGACGATCCAGAATATGTGTACTTTATGGGGTCCCAGATCAATATTTCGAGGTGTTACAAACGGAATGACTAGATTAGTGTACCCCCATCCTATATTGGTCGATATATTCTTCTATATAAAAATCAATTTGTGTTTGTTTGTAGGTTTGTTTGTTTGTATGTTTGTGTGTTCCTTATAGACTCAGAAACGGCTGAACCAATTTTCTTGAAATTATCACTGATGGTGCATAATAATCCCGTGGTTGTTGTTGTTGTGGTAGCAGTGTGTTGTACACCGAGGGGGCAGCCCTTGCCGATGAAAAATTCCATCGGATCAATCCGGTACCAATAACCGGCTGCCATGGGATTGATCCCGTGGTGAAAATAGGGTTCTAAATTTGTTGATATCTGAATGGGGAGCGGACTCTCCCCCTTACCCAAATTTTCAGAAACGGCCGATCTCGGAGATGTGGGGTGCGATTTAAGCGAAATTTTGTGTGTTCTATTATAGTAACCTACAAACAAAAATTTGGTATCCAAATTTCGGATGGAGTACCTTGGGTGGGCGCCCCACCTCAAAACCCACCAAATATATATATATACACCAATCATGACAATATGGGACTCAAATGTAAGGTATTTAAGATTAAACAAGTAAAAAGGCGTTAAGTTCGGCCGGGCCGAACTTTGGATACCCACCACCTCGGGTATATATGTAAACCACCTTTCATCAAAATTCGGTGAAAATTTTATACCTTATACTTATATACCTCATACCGATCTGAACTATATACGACACGATGTCGAAAAGCCGAACATAAGTCACTGTGTCAAATTTCAGTGAAATCGGATTATAAATGCGCCATTTATGGGGCCAAGACTTTAAATCGAGATATAGGTCTACATGGCAGCTATATCCAAATCTGGACCGATTTGGGCCAAGTTGCATAAACATGTCGAAGAGCCTAACACAAAGCACTGTCCCAAATTTCGGCGAAATCGGACAATAAATGCCTCTTTTATGGGCCCTAAACCTTAAATCGAGAGATCGGCCTATATGGCAGCTATATGCAAATCTAGACCGATCTGGGCAAAAATGAAGAAGGACGTCGAAGAGCCTAACCAAACTCACTGTGTCAAATTTCAGCGATATCGGACAATAAATGCGTCTTTTATCGCCCCAAAACCTAAAACCTAGATATCGGTCTATATGGCAGCTATATCCAAATCTGGACCGATCTGTGCGATATTGCAGAAGTAAGTCAAGAGGCTTAACTTAACTCACTGTTCCAAATTTCGGCGACATCAGACAATAAATGAGCATTTTATGGGCCCAAAACCATAAATCAAGAAATCGGCCTATATGGCAGCTATATCTAAATCTGAACCGATCTGGACCAAATTGAAGAAATATGTCAAAGGGCCTAACACAACTCACTGTCCGAAATTTCAGCAAAATGGGATAATGAATGTGGCTTTTATGGGCCTTACACCATAAATCGGAGGATCGATCTATATGGCAGCTATATCCAAATCTGGACCGATTTGAGCCAAATTAACGAAGGATGTCGACGGGCCTTACACAATTCACTGTCCCGAATTTCATCAAAATCGGATAATAAATGTGGCTTTTATGGGCCTAAGACCCTTAACCGGAGGATCGGTCTATATGGCAGCTATATCCAAATCTAAACCGATCTGGGCCAATTTAACGATGGAAGTCGAGGGGCCTAAGACAACTCACTGTCCCAAAGTTCAGCGAAATCGGATAATAAATGTGGCTTTTATGGGCCTAAGACCCTAAATCTAAGGATCGGTCTATATGGCAGCTATATCCAAATCTGAGCCGATCTGAGCCAAATTGACGAAGAATGTCGAAGGGCCTAACATAACTCACTACCCCAAATTTGAACAAAATCGGATAATAAATGTGGCTTTTATGGGCCTAAGACCCTAAATCGGCGGATCGGTCTATATGGGGGCTATATCAAGATATAGTCCGATATAGCCCATCTTCAAACTTAACCTGCTTATGGACAAAAAAAGAATCTGTGCAAAATTTCAGCTCAATATCTCTATTTTTGAAGACAGTAGCGTGATTTCAACAGAGAGACGGACAGACGGACGGACATGTCTAGATCGTCTTAGATTTTTACGCTGATCAAGAATATATATACTTTATAGGGTCGGAAATGGATATTTCGATGTGTTGCAAACGGAATGACAAAATGAATATACCCCCATCCTTCGGTGGTGGGTATAAAAACGTATCTGATATCCAATTGTCGGACCAAGTATTTGGGGGACCACCCCAACCCCCAATCGGACATATTTACCGACCATGGCAATATGGGACTCAAGTGAAAGGTATTTGCGAATAAAATACGAATATGATAATCAAATTTGGGACAAAGTTTCTGGGGGTCACCCCTTTCCCAAAACACCACCCAAACAGGACTTATTTACTGACCATGGCAATATGGGGCTTAAAAAAGGTATTTGAGTGTAGAACACGAATCTGATATCCAGATGTGGGACCAAGTGTTTGAGGGGCCGCCCATCCCCAAGAACATCCTCAAAAGATGACAAATTTACGATCAAGGCAATATGGGGCTCAAATGAAAGGTCTTTTGAACTAAAGCACGAATATCAATGTTCGGCAAAAGTGTCTATGGGGCCACTTCACCCCCATAACGCCACCCAAATAGGAAGTATTTGCTGACCATTGCAATATGAAGCTCAAATAAGAGGTATTTTAGAGTAGAACACGAATCTGATATATTTTTTCAAAGCCAAGTCACTCAGTGGCCACCCCATCCCCCAAAACACCCCCAAACCAGTCATGTTTGCCGACTATGGAAAAATGGAGCTGAAATGAAGGGTATTTGGGAGTAGACCATGAATCTGACATCAACATTCGGGACCAACTGTCTAGTGGACGTCGCACCACTATAACAACCCCCAAGTAGGACGTATTTGCTCCCAAGACAATTTGGGTCTTAAAGACTGTGAAGCACGATATTCATAGTTTTTAGGGCCCATACCCCAAACCGGACATATTTGCTGGCTTTTTCGATAAGTGGTTTAAGTGAATGGTATTTGAGATTAGAAAACCAATTTGATATCCAATTTTGAGGCCAATGGCATTATGGGGTTCAAATATATGAGAATAGAGCACGTTGCTGATATATTTTCAGGACTTAGTGATTGGGGGACCACCCCACTCCCCTAAACACAGAGATTGGAGGGCATAGCCAGGTATTGTGGGCAGAGCAAGAATTGATACCCACTTTCGGGACCAATTTTTGGGGGTTTACCCCTTTCCCAAAATACTTCACATACAGCTATTTTTTACTGAACGTCGCATCATGGGGCTCAAATAAAGGTATTTGAGAGTAGAATACAAATTTGATATCCAATTGTACGACCATGCATTTAGGGCGTCACCCCTTCCCCAAAACACTCCCCGAAGGGTAAAAATTTTTGACCACGTCAATATGTGGCTCAAATGAATGGTATTTGAGATTAGAAAACGAATTTGATAACCAATTTTGGGAACATGTGTTTGGGGGACGGCTCATCCTGTAAACTCCCCTCAAAACCAATGGCAATATGGAGTTTAAATAAATGGTATTTGAGCTTGGATGTTGGATGATGGAGGTATACCATTGTGCAAATTTTAAACTGAATCGGATTAGGATTTGCACCCAATATGGGTTCAAGAAGTAAAATTAGGAGATCGATTTATATGGGAGCTTCATCGGGTTACGAACTGATTCAGACCATTTTGGCACGAATGTTAGAGGTCATAGATACAGTGACTGTGCAAAATTTCGGCCTAATCGGATGATAATTGCGCCATCTTGAGGCTCTAGAAGCCAAATTGGGATATCGGTTTATATGGGAGCTATATTGCAACATGGACCGATTTGGCCCATTTACAATCCCAACTCACCTTTAATAGGAAGTATCATATTTGTGCAAAATTTCAAGCGGCTAGCTTTACTCCTTCGAAAGTTAGCGTGCTTTCCACAGACGAACGGACATGGCTGGATTGACCTAAAATGTCATGTTGATCAAAAATATGTATACTATAGGGAGTTTTGAATGAATATTTCGAGGTGTTACATACGGAATGACAAAATATTTTGTAGTTGAAATAGCAGACAGAAATGTTTGCTTAAACAACAGCCCTTTGTTTGCTGAAACAGCAGATATTTTTACTTACCCATTTTCAGCAGGCAAAAACTGCTGTTCTATCAAACACTTTTACTATTTTGAATACAAAGTTTCGTTGAATGTAGGCAAGGTTGAATTCTTAATTTTTCAATTCCTTTAATCTTTCTTCAATACATTCAACATGGCATACGAAACCGCTTACCTGGACATTTGAAAACCTAAGCTCAATTTAATAAAGTATTCAGCCCTTAAAATAGCCAACAAAAAATACGTCCAACCATTACAAGTGAAATGATGAAGTTTTTATATCAACTCTTACGATGGGCGAAACAAAAGATTTCCTTTAGTTTTGATAGTTTCACAACTAATTTGCTTTTTTACTTGGAAATGAACACAAAAGGGTTTTATTTGGTTTCCCAACTTTGGTTATTCTTCTAATGTTTGTTTAACGTCTGTATTTTATGTTGACCTTTTGTTCTGTCTAATGACCTCCTGCCTTGAATATAAAAATATTTTCTAACAACTTTCTTCTTGGCTTTTTGCCTCTCTATTTCTATTTCTCTTCCCCCTTTTGCCTTGTGGGCTTTTTGGCAATTTCTGCGTTCACATTTTATGACCGGCAAACTTGTTTCAATTTCAGTTTTTGTTTGTGTTTTGGGAATTTTTAAGATTCAATTAGAATGAAATATTTGAATGGTTTAACTGCATTTGCTGTTGGTTGGTTGGCCTTCAAATAACGTCATAACGGCTGTCTGGTTTTGGCCATGTCCAACAAACATTATTAAGTTTACCGCAGCACGTATCAAATTGAAGGGTTAAAGTTTGATGGCAAAGTTTTGCCTTTTTTTATTGCCAAACTATTAAATGGACATAAAAAGTTTTATTTTTTATGGTCGCTTAAAAAAGGAAATGTTAGAATATTTTTTTTGAGAGAAAATTTTATGTTCATACCGTAAATAGTCATGAAGAGTTTCGCTGAATAGACGAATGGGCGCCAGGGTCAGACTAAACAAACAAAGAAGCAAACGTTCCGCATAAATCTTTGCTGTTTGACCCCCAAAACGATCAAAGTCAAATATATTTTACAGTGTATGCAGTTCAAGATAAGCATTGGGATATGAAAGTTCATTATACTTAGTTGGAGATCTGCGGTGGGAAGATGGCAACAAATCTACGAATCGAATGATATACTTCCGAAGAAAAATTTTGAATCATGAAAAGGAACATTGCAGCCATGCAATCTTAAATCTTGCAGCCATGCAATCTTAAAGATTTTATACCAACCACTACAGGATGGGCGGTATACTAATCTAATCATTCCGTAGGTAACATCTTGAAATACTGATCTGAGAACGCATGGTGTATATATATATTCTTGACCGTCATGAGATTCTAAATCGATCTAGCCATTTCCGTCCGTCTATCGAAATCAAGAGAGCGGTCGAACGAATAAAAATATGCTCTTGAAATTTTGGCACACCTACTTGTTATTGAAATAGGTCGCTGTTGATAGCACAAAGGCCATATCGGTTCGTATTTGGATATAGGTCCTATATAAACCGACCTCACGTTTTGAGATCTTAATCCCTTAAAGACGCAAATGTTATCCAATTTGGCTGAAATTTCGCGTTATATTATGACTTTCAATATACTCACTGATAATGATTCAAATCGGTCTATAACCTGATATAGCTTCCATATAAACCGATCTCCCGATTTGAGATCTAGATCCCCTGGAAGCCGCAATTTCATTCCGATTTGGCTGAGATTGCGCAAGTAGTGTTCAGTTTCGAATTACATCTAGCGTGGCAAATATGATCAAAATCGGACTATATCCTGATATAGCTACTATATAAACTGATCTTCCGATTTACATACCCACCACCAAAGGATAGAGGGTATATTCAATTAGTCATTCTAATTGCAACACATCGTAATATCTTAAACAAGTAAAAGCGTGCTAAGTTCGGCCGAGCCGAATCTTATATACCCTTCACTATGGATCGCATTTGTCGAGTTCTTTTCCCGGCATCTCTTAGGCAAAACAGGATATAAGAAAAGATTTGCTCTGCTATTAGAGCGATATCAAGATATGGTCCGGTTTGGACCACATCTAAATTAAATGTTGGAGACCTGTGTGAAATGTCAGCCAATTTGAATAAGAATTGCGCCCTTTGGGGGCTCAAGAAGTAAAATACAGAGATCGATTTATATGGGAGCTGTATCGGGCTATAGATCGATGCAGACCATAACAAATACGTATGTTGATGGTCATGAGAGGATTTGTCGTACAAAATTTCTGGCAAATCGGATAATAATTACGACCTCTACAGGCGCAAGAAGTCAAGATCCCAGATCGGTTTATATGACAGCTATATCAGGTTATGAACCGATTTGAACCATACATTGCACAGTTGTTGGATATCATAACAAAACACGTCGTGCAAAATTTCTTTCCAATCGGATAATAATTGCGACCTCTACAGGCTGAAGAAATCAAGATCCCAGATCGGTTTATATGACAGCTATGTTAGGTTATAAACCGATTTGAACCCTACTTGGCACAGTTGGTGGATATCATAACAAAATACATCGTGTAAAATTTCATACCAATCGGATAAGAATTGCGCACTCTAGAGGCTCAAGAAGTCAAGACCCAAGATCGGTTTATACGGCATCTTTATCAAAATATGGACCGATATGCCCCATTTACAATACCAACCGACCTATACTAATTAGATGTATTTGTGCAAAATTTCATGCGGCTAGCTTTACTCCTTCGGAAGTTAGCGTGCTTTTGACAGACAGGCAGACGGACAGACGAACGGACGGACATGGCTAGATCGACATAAAATGTCGCAACGATCAAGAATATATATACTTTATGGGGTTTCAGATGAATATTTCGAGTAGTTACAAACATCCTATGGTGGAGGGTATACAAATTGAGCTATTGAGCTGAAATTTGGCACAGATACGTCTTTTTGATGCACGCTGATTAAGTTTGAGAACGGTGCAAATCGGACCATATTTGGATATAGCTACTATATAAACCGATTTTCCGATAAAGGGTCTAATGCCCATAAAAACTTAATTTTTCATCCAATTTTGCTGAAATTTTAAACAACGAGTAATTTTAGGCCTGCCGACGTCTGACCCAAATATGGTTCAGATCAGCCTATATTTAGATAAAAGTGCCATATAGAGCGATAAAGGGTCTGAACCCCATAAAAGCTTTATATTGCCCAATTTCGCTGAAATTTGAAACAGTGGGTAGTTCTAGGTCTCCCGACATCCCCCTTAAATATGGTTTGGATCGGACTATATTTAGATTTAGCTGCCATATAGGCAGATCTCCCGATAAAGGGTCTGAAGCCCAAAAAAGCATTATTTTTTTATCCAATTTCACTGAAATTTGAAATAGTGAGTAATTTTGGGCCTCACGCCATTGGACCCAACTATTGTACAAATAGGACTGTATTTAGATAAAGCTGTCATATAGAGCGATATGTCGGTTAAGGGTCTGAAGCTCATTACAGCTTTATTTATTACCCGATTTTGTTGAAATTTGAAATACAAAATTCAACAGTGACTTATATTCATAAGACTATTCAATGTCCGTACCGAATGGGGGTTTACATATATATACCCGAGGTGGTGGGTATCCAAAGTTCGGCCCGACCGAACTTAATGCCTTTTTGCGTGTTCTTCTTGAGCCCCTATAGCGCTTAAATCTTATCGGATTTGTTTGAAATTTTGCACAATGACTTCAACTTTGGGATCCAGAATTCCAACCAAGTGTAGTCCGAGTCTACTACAACCTAAAATATAATGACAATTTGTATCCATTATCCTTTGTATGGCTATAAGAAGTTGAAACAAGTAAAAGCGTGCTAAGTTCGGCCGGGCCGAATCTTGGGAACCCACCACCATGGATTCTGCTAAATTATGGGAGCTATATCAGGTTAAGGACCGATTCAAACCAAACTTGGCACAGTTGTTGGAAGTCATAACAGAACACAATGTGTAAAATTTCAGCAAAATTAGACTAATATTGCGGCTTCCAGGGGCTCTAGAAGTCAAATCGGGAGATCGGTTTATATGCTAGTTATATATCAGGTTATTAACCGATTTAGACCGTTCTTGCTACAGTTGTTGGAAATCATAACAGAACACTATGTGCAAAATTTCAGCAAAATCAGAAAAATATTGCGGCTTCCAGCGGCTCAAGAAGTCAAATCTGTAGATCGGTTTATATGAAAGCTATGTCCGGTTATATACCGATTTAGACCGTTCTTGGCACAGTTGTTGAAAAACACAACAGAACTCTACGTGCAAAGCTTGAGCCAACTCGAAAGAAAGTTGAGGCTTCCAGGGGCTCAAGAAGACAAATCGGAAGATCGGTTTATATGGGAGCTATATCAGGTTATAGACCTATTTTAACGATACTTGCCACAGTTATTGGAAGTCATAACAGAACACTATGTGCAAAATTTCAGCCAAACCGGACAAAAATTGCAGCTTCCAGGGGCTGAAGAAATCAAATCGGGAAATCAGTTTATATGGGAGCTACATCCAAATCTGAGTTGATATTTAACATTTGCAATCCCTAAGGACCTACATTAATATTAAGTATCTGTTCAAAATTTCAAGTGGCTAGCTCTACGCGTTCGACCGCTAGCGTGATTTCGACAGACGGACGGACGGACGGTCATGGCTGGATCAACTCTTTATTAACAACTTTATCATATTTCAGAACAATATTTCGAAGTGTTACAAACGTAATGACTAGATTTGTATACCCACATCCTATGATGGTGGGTATATAAAGATCGGTTTATATGGCAGCTATGTCAAAACATGGACCCATATGGTCTATTTACAATCACAACCGACCTACAATAATAGGAAATAGTTGTGTAAAATTTCAAGCGCCTAGCTTATTCCTACTTGTTTTACAGTTGTACCTTTACATCTGGCTTACGAAGAAACTATTCAAAGTGATTTTGTCACAGCATCATAACAATTAAAATTCGCTTGTTATGCATTATCATAGGAATTTCAAATTAATTTAACAATTGCTTGAAATGCCTTTGGTAAATTAACATCAGCATGTGGTGACATTTTCTGGCCACTCAGATTATAATTTCAAAATGGCCACGAAGTCCAAGCAGCGACTTTTCAATGTACCGGGCGAATAGGTGGATGGACAAACAGACGGACCAACGTAGACAACACTTGTAAGTGACATCTCATGCATATGCATAAATATGGGGATCTGTTGTGTGGTGATGTTATTGTTCATGATGATGATGATGATGGTGGTGTTGGTGTCACTATTTGATGTTGTTGCATGCTGCTGATGTTGCTGGTTTTGGCGATTTCTCTTGAATATGAAGGCTGCTATGTGGACAGCAATACCAACACCTAAAATGATGGGATAATTTCTACACCGTAAAAAGTAAGCAATTGTAACAAATTTCTATTAACTACCTTGGGATAGTGGTAAAGTCACGTAATATGGATTCGAGGCCTTATTTGCTCTGCTTCTTAATGGAATGTTTGCCAATCCACGGTCGCCACTTTGTTCGTTGAAGAATTTCCCGGAAAATGTGTTAAAATTTCAACTTCCAAAGAAATTTGTCAGTGAAAACAGCAAGAATGCTTATTGTAACCATAGATAACTGCTGATAATGGGACAGCAGTAATTATTTGCTAAAACAGCAACTGCTGATAATGGGACAGCAGTAATTATTTGCTATTGCAACAAATTGTTATACCCTCTACCATAGGATGCGGTGTTACAAACGGAATTTTGTCATTCCGTTTGTAACACCTCGAAATATAGGTCTAAGACCCTATAAAGTAAATATATACTTATCGTCATGACATTTTAGGTCGATCTAGCCTTGTCCGTCCGTCTGTCGAAAGCACACTAACTTTCGAAGGAGAAATGATACCTGCTTGAAATTTTGGGCAAATAATTCTTATTAGTGTAGATTGGTTGGAATTGTAAATGGGGCAAATCGGTTCATAACCTGATAAAGCTGCCATATAAACCGGTCTTGGATATTGATTTCTTGAGCCAATAGAGGGCGCAATTCTCATCCGATTTGGCTAAAATTTTGCATGAAGTATTTTTTGTGACTTGAAAAAACTGTGATAAATATGATTCAAATCTGTACATAACCTGACATAGCTGTCATATAAACCGATCTGGGATCGGCCTCTTAAGCTTCTAGAGGCCGCAATTCTTATCCGATTTTGCTAAAATTTTGTACAATGTCTTCTCTCATGACTTTCAACAAACACATCTAAAATGGTCTTAATCGATCTATAGCCTGATGAAGCTCCCATATAAACGGATCTCCCGCTTATGCTTCTTGTGCCCCTACATGGCGCAATTCTTATCCGAATGGACTGAAATATTCCCCAATGACTTCTACTATGGTCTTCAACATTCAAATCACTTATGGTACGAATCGGACTATAACTTGATATATCTCCAATAGTAATTCTTATCCATTATTCTTTGTTTGTCGAAATAGGGTTACCACGCAAAGAACTCGACAAATGCGATCCGTGGTGGAGGGTATATAAGATTCGGCCCGGCCGAACACTCTAACTTGTTTAATCCGTCATTATATACACAAAGTAAAATTTTTCCTAGTTTCCTAATTTTAATAATTTTTATACCCATTACCATAGGATGGGGGAATAATAACCCAGTCATTTCGCTTGTAACACCTCATTATAATGATCTGCTATCCCATAAAGCATATATATTCTGGATCGTCTCCACATTCTGATTCGATCTAGACATGTCCGTCCGTCTGTCGAAATCACGATAGCGGTCGAACGCGTAAAACTAGCCGCTTAAAATTTTGCATAGATACATCATATTGATTAAGGTCATTGGGGATTGCAAATGGGCCATATCGGTTTAGAGTTGGATATAGCTCCCATATATAGCGATCTCCCGATTTGACTTTAAGCCTCTGGAAGCCTCAATTTTTGTCCGATTTGTCTTAAATTTTGCATAAAGTGTTATGTTATGACTTCCAACAATTGCGCTTAGTACGGTCAAAATCGGCCTATAACCTGATATAGCTCCCATATAAACCGATCTCCCGATGTGACTTCTTTAGCCCTCGCAGATGTAAGTTTTATCCGATTTGGCTGAAATTTGGCATATAGTTATGACTTTCAATAACTGTGACTTCTAAAGCCCCTGGAAGCCGTAATTTTTGTCCGATTTGGCTTTAATTTTGCACATAGTGTTTCGTTATGGCTTTCAAAAATTGTGCCAAGTACGGTCTAAATCTGTCTATAACCTGATATAGCTCCCATATAAATCGATCTTCCGATTTGACTTCTGGAGTCCTTTCAACCCGCAATTTTTGTCCGATATGATGGGAATCGGACATAGCTCCTAAATAAACCAATCTCCCGATATCACTTCTATAAGGCACAATTCTGATAGGATTTTGCTGACACAATGGTCTCCAACATCCAAACCAAGTATGGTCTGAATCGGTCCATAACCTGATATGGATCCAATAGCATGGCTATTTTTATACCCACCACCAGTCACTACGTCTGTAACATCCGAATATTGATCTGCGACCCTATAAAGCATATATTGTATATTCTTTGTCGTCTGGACATTTTAAATCGATCTAGCCATGTGCGTCCGTCTGTCTGTGGAAGTCACGATAGGGTTCGAATGCTTAAAGATAGTCGTTTGAAGTTTTGCACATATACATCTTATTGGTGTAGGTCGCTGAGGATTGCAAATGGGCCATGTCGGTTCAGTTATTTAAATATAGCTCTCATATAAACGGATCTCCCGATTTGACATTTTTAGCCTCTAGAAGCTGCAATTGTTATCCTATCGGTCAATAAAACAATCATCGCAACCGAATCGAGAGATGAGGGTATCGGGATGACGGCAGAAGTGAGCTATGGCTCTGCAATGCTCACAAGCAGACCGAGAAAGCGATCCGGTGCATGATGAAGGAGATAGAGGATTATGTACCGGCAGCGTAATCGGGCGAAAGTGCAGGACGCTGGAAGGGATAGAACTGACATTCCAAGCACTTCTACGGGAGCTGGAAAAAGAATCAGATCTCCCGAAGATCATAACACTGCTAAAATACTGAAGAAGAAAAAGGGCTCCCCGCTTTCATGTACTCTGGACAAACCAAGCCAGCCATCCCGCAATGGAGAATGCAGATAGTGTCCTACGGATGTAGACAAAGTTGGAACAGGAACGAAGGAAGCGCGCACGGCCCCTGATTCTTCATGGAGGACTGTGACTTCCAATAGGAGGCCCCAGCCGTCACGGAAGCGGAAGATGGTCGCTGAGAGTGGTAAGGAGCCGTCCTCTTACGCCCGAGTGGCAAGGAAGCTCAACAGAGATGAGCTGACTTATGCAGTCATCAATATCGGCTGTGCATCCGGTAGGATTCCACCAGATCATCGGTCCCAAGTAGAGGATGTGATTAACGATCGGATTTTCGAACATGTGTGGAACTCTGTAGAGGGTCCACCCATACAAATGATGAGCTGCGAGTATAGAGGGGACATCTTTACGCTGCGTTTTGCGTCGGCGGAATGTATTGATACCGTCAAACAGCTCGTCAGAGGTATTCACGCTCCTCGGGAGGGCGCAAAGCTCGTCCTGGTGAGAAAGATAGATATCCCCCAGCTCTCAAAGGCTACGGTCTTCATCAAGGGATGGGGCAGTAAATTTGCGACGGAACGCATGTTGGGAGCAGAGAAGTGGAAGGTCTTCTACAGGGAGAAGAAGGAGGAAAGAACTCTCTTTGTGGTTGGCATTGATCAAGTCTCCGTGACAAGTTTGGCTAAGACTAAAGGCATGGCGCACTATGGGAGCAAAACTGTCTTTTTCAAGATTGGGAAGACTAGGATAGGCAGAAATGTTCATTCTCCGACATCAGGCCGAGCAGTGGAAGGTGAGTCAACACCGCCCAACAAACAGGGGGCCGACAACGAGACAATCACGGCATCTCCCAATATTGGAAATACCAGGAGAAGCAATGAACCTAATACTTAAATATCAGGCAGCCTAACAAACACGATCCCGACGACGGACCCATCACCCACTTAAAGATTCGGAATACTGGGATAGGTAAAGATCTTATTATTGAAACATTAGGCAGCGCAGCGACAGGAGACTCAATGCAACCCAACGAACAGGGAGCCGATGATGGTACCATCACCTACTCCCAAGAAGCCCATTTACTTAAGATTTGAAAGGCTAAGATAGGCAAAGATCCTAGAATTGAAACATCAGACAGTACGGGGAATGGAAACCCAGTACAGCTTAACGAACAGGGACCCGACGATGGAACCATTACCGACTTTATAAAGAGTCGGAAGACTAGACTAGGCAAAGAACCTAAAACGATGACATGAGGTAGTGCAGTGACAGGAAAGTCAATGCAGTCTAAAGAACAGGGAGCAGACGATGAGATCATCACCTACTCCCAAGATGCCCATTTACTGGAGATGCCCATTTACTGGAGGACCAATTGAGGCAATCCAGATGAACCTCCACCGGAGCGAGACTGCTACGCACGCTCCGATCGGAACTTACAAACTCCTTAATTGTTTTCCATGCCACGCCCCTAAGTTCCTTCATGTCTGGTGTTGTGTCCCCACCTAATTGCCGGTATCCGGGCAATGACATAGGAAATGCTCGGACAACTCATCATCTTCCCCACATGCCCTACACATGATATCACTTGCCGCAACGATTTTACATAAGTGAGCTCGTAGTCCTATGTGCCCCGTTATGATAGCGAAAGCTATACTGACCTCCTTCTTACTTCCCTTCAGTAGTAGCCTCGTCTTCTCACGATCTGGATCTCCATATAGGATTTTTGTCGTCCTATCGACCGTTTGGCTGTTCCACAGAGTTAAATGCGTATTCGTTGCCCACGTCCTTTACTCGGACTGTGTCGACCCGAAAGGCTTCGGATGAATCAAGTTCATTGACGGTAGTTCTCTGACCTTCACTGCCAAGTCGTCTGCTTTCTCATTCCCAGTTACTCCGCTATGGCCAGGCACTCAAACGATGCAGATCGTTTGAAAGAGGGGGTTAATCTCCTTCTTACATTCCAAGACTGTTCATGATCTTACCGTCCTCGTTGTTATTTTGCATGTGGTGTTCTGTTGCGACATTTCCCACAACTGTGCCAAATATGGTTGAAATCGGTCTATAACCTGATATAGCTCCTATATAAACCGATCTCCCGATTGGACATCGTGAGCCCCTGCAACAGGGGCTCACGCTAAGTTTTCTGGTCCAGAAAACTTAGCTTACATGTCGCTAGAGGCACATCCACAGATTCCAGTGTCCCTGGAGTGTGCAAGGTAGTTCCTAGTCTCGCAATCTCGTCTGCTTTAGAATTCCCTGGGATATCTCTGTGGCCCGGCACCCAAAACAGGTGAATTTTTAACTGTTCAGCCATCTCGTTGAGCGATCTGCGACAGTCGGAGGGCGATTTTTGTGTTCAGAAATACGTTCTCCAGGGATTTAATGGCTGCCTGTCTGTCTGAGAAGATATTTATGACAATCGCTGTAATGACATTATCTCTTAGCCATTCCACCACTTCCTAAATTGCAAGATTCTCTGCTTGATACACACTGCAGTGGTCGGGTAACCTCTTCGATATGATCACTTCTAGATCTTTAGAGTACCTCCCAAAAGCCCACCTGATCGTTTAGTTTGGAACCATCCGTATAGAAGTCTATGTAACTTCTGTTTCCAGGGATATCGTAGTTCCAATCGGTTCTATCGGGAATAGTGGTACAGTAATTTTTATCATAAAGGGGGTCAGGTAGGGTATAATCAACACTGCCTGGAACATCGGATATTGTATCAAGTATAACACAGTGTCCGTGGCCGCCACATGGCCAATGAGAAAGCTACCTTAACCTCACGGCAGTGGCCGCTGCAATTTGGGCACCCACAATATCCAGAGGCATAAGACGTAGCATTAAATTAATAAGTGCATCAGATGGTGTCGTCCTCAGTGTGGCTGTGATGCACAAACATGCCATCCTTTGGATCCGGTTAAGTATTGAGCAGTAGGTGGATTTTTGAAGCGCAGTCCACCAGACCACTACACCATATAGCCAAATAGGTCTGACAACTACAGTATACACCCAATGCATGACACGCGGTCTAAATCCCAAACTTTAGCCAATGGCTCTCTTGCAGGTGTATAGGGCAAGAGCGGCCTTTCTTGCCCTTTCCAAAATGTTGTATTTGAAGTTCAGTTTCCTGTCCAGCAAAACACCCAGGTATTTTACGCTTTCTGTAAATGGAACATTCTATTCACCCAAGGACACAGGTTCCACTATAGGCAACTTGAACGCAGGGTAAAATTATGGCTTTCAACTAATTTTATTTTGTGTCAATTTTACGCAGAATCCATGGTGGTGGATACAAAAAGTCGACCCGGCCGAACTTTTAAGGGAAATTTCTATATATTTCCAATCATAAATAAAAAAATTCCCAAATCGTCTCCTGAATTCCCAAACCCCTTGTTTCTATACACCTCTGGCATTACCTTTTTTAATGCGTATGATACGCAGTACGAACACTATGTTTTTGTAACCCATCAATCGCGCCCAGTTCCCAGCAGTCCAGTCGGTGGTTGAAAGATTGCAATTACAATCCCTGGGTCTCCCAAACACTACATTTAGTTAAGGCCCAAACACAAATTTCTCTCTGTGTTCTCCAGCAGCTGCAAATGCAACACAACCACAATGCCAACTTTGTCCATGATAAGTACTTGTGGACAATTTTCGTTATAGTATACCCCATATTTATAGGAAACTAACCAAATGGTGTCTTTTGTAATTGTGGTGATGTTTGTTCATGTCTATGGTATGGGTTATTTTGCCAAACGATAATGAGGAGGCGGCATAGGTTAGAAATGCACTGGGTAGTGCACTATGGCACCGGATATGAATTTTTGGACAAAAATTATAAATTTTCGTAAATACATTCAAACAAAAATACAGTTCAGAGTATGAAGGTGGCCAAGCTGACCTGAATAAGAAATCAAAAATTGTAAAATTTTTCACGAACATTCCATTAAAGGAACAGCCAGAAGACTTGTCGCATATCACATAAGAGTGCAGTCCATCTTAAGTCTCAAAGGATCGATAGAGAGGCTTCCGAGTCGAAGCAATGTGTCGCTTAGTGACACCTTTTTTACAGTAGTTGGATAAATGCCTCATAAATTCGTATAGACTCAAAAACGGCTGAACCGATTACCTTGAAATTTTCACAGATTGTGTAGGTTGGTCTGGAAGGAGACATAGGCTATATAATTTTTTGATATCGGGAGGAGGGCGGACCCTCTTCTTCTTACCCCAAAAGTACTACCAAAAAATAAAGGTAGAGCGATAGGGACAATATGGGTTTCAAATGAAAGGTATTCAAGAGTAGAGTACGAATTTCATAATAAAAGTTGGGTCCAAGTACCTGGGGAGCCACCCCAGCCTTAATACCCCTTAAAATAGGTTTATTTGACAATGTGGGACTCAAATGAAAGGTATTCGGGAGTAGATTGCGAATATGGTCTGGAAGGAAAAATAGGCTTTATAATTTGTTGATATCGGAAGGGGGCGGATTCTCCCCGTTACCCCAAAAATACTACCCAAAATCACAAGTGGACCGATAAAGACAATATGGATATCTAAAAAAAGGTATTGAAGAATAGAATACGAATATGGTATTAAAAATTGGGTCCAATTACCCAGGAAGTCGCCTTAACCGTAAAATATCTAAAAACAGAAAAATTGGTCGTCCATATCAATATGGGGCTTAAATAAAAGGTATTCGGGAGTAGATTACGAATCTGGCATTCAAGAACAGATCGAAGTGTAGGGGGTCACCCCACCTCCTAAAAACTCCCCAAATGGGCATATGACCCACCATGACTATATGAGACTCGGTTTGTTTATTTGTTCCGTAAAATCAAAAAGGAAACATAATTTTTATACCCACCACCGAGGAATGCGAGGTATATTCATTTTGTCATTCCGTTTGCAACACATCGAAATATCCATTTCCGACCCAATAAAGTATATACAATATATTCTTGATCAGCGTAAAAATCTCAGACCATTTAGACATGTCCGTCCATCTGTCTGTTGAAATCACGCTACAGTCCTTAGAAATAGAGATATTGAGCTGAAACTTTGCACAGATTATTTTTTTGTCCATAAGCAGGTTAAGTTCGAAGATGGGCTATATGGGATTATATTTTGATACAGCCCCCATATAGACCGATCCGGCGATTTAGGGTCTTAGGCCCATAAAAGCCACATTTATTATCCGATTTTGCTGAAATTTAGAACAGGGGGTTGTGTTAGGCCCCCCTACATCCTTCGTTAGTTTGGCCCAGAGCGGTCCGGATTTGGATATAGCTCCCATATAGACCGATCCTCCGATTTAGAGTCTTAGGCCCATAAAAGCCACATTTATTATCCGATTTCGCTGAACTTTGGGACAGTGGGTTGTGTTAGGCCTCCCTACATCCTTCGTTGGTTTGGCCCAGATCGGTCCAGATTTGGATATAGCTGCCATATAGACCGATCCTCCGATTTAGGGTCTTAGGCTCATAAAAGCCACATTTATTATCCGATTTGCCTGAAATTTGGGACAGTGAGTTATGTGGGGCCCTTTGACATCCATCGTCAATTTGGCCCAGATCGGTCCAGATTTGGATATAGCTGCCATATAGACCGATCCGCCGATTTAGGGTCTTAGGCCCATTAAAGCCACATTTATTATCCGATTTTGTTGAATTTTGGGACAGTGAGTTGTGTTAGGCCCCTTGCCATATAGACCGATCCTCCGATTGAGGGGTTTGAGGCCATAATAGGCGCATTTATTGCCCGATTTTGCGGAAATTTGAGACAGTGAGTTGCAGATCGGTCCAGATTTGGATATAGCTGCCATATAGATCGATCTCTCGGTTTTATTTTTTGGGGCCATAAAAGGCGCATTTATTGTCCGATTTTGCCGAAATTTGAGACAGTGAGATGCGTTAGGCTCTTCGACGTCCTTCGTCAATTTGGCTCGGACCGGTCCAGATTTGAATATGGTTGCCATATAGACCGATTTCTCGGTTTTAAGTTTTGGGCCCATAAAAAGCGCACTTATTGTTCCATTTCGCCGAGATTTGGGACAGTTCGTTGCGTTAGGCTTTTCGACATCCGTGTCGCAAATGGTTCAGATCGGTTTATTTTTAGTTATAGCTTCTAAAAAAACCAATATTTTGTTATACACGATTGAACAATGACTTGTACGGATTACTGCTATTGGACATAAGGTATGCAATTTACACCGGATTTTGATGAAAGGTGGTTTACATATATAAACCCGAGGTGGTGGGTATCCACCGAGGTGGAGGGTCAGCCACCATCCACATCGGGTGGTAGCTGACCCTCCCTCTTACACCAAAAACGCCACCCAAATCCAAAAGTGGACTGATAGGAACAGTATAGGTATCAACTAAAAGGTATTGGAGACTAAAAAATGACTATCGCATTAAATTTTCGGTCCAAGTACCCAGCGGGCCGCCCCAACCCCAAAATTTCTCTTAACAGATATATT
Organism: Stomoxys calcitrans; assembly: GCF_963082655.1. Taxonomy (NCBI): domain Eukaryota; kingdom Metazoa; phylum Arthropoda; class Insecta; order Diptera; family Muscidae; genus Stomoxys; species Stomoxys calcitrans. Next base: position 156,832,777 of record NC_081554.1, read on the forward strand.
CGACGTTCCTATCAATATGGGAATAAAATGAAAAGTATCCGGCAGTGGATTACAAATAGGGCATACAAAATTAGGTCCAAGTAATGGGAGATCGCCTCACCCCCAAATACCCTCAAATGGGTATATCAGCCGAGCATGGCTATATAGGATTCAAATGAAAGATAAATGGGAGTAGATTAAAACTATGACATTAATATTTGCGTTCAAGTCTAGATGGCTCTTTTCCTCCTAAAAATACGTCAAATAGATGATTTGACCCATTATGGCAATGTGGGACTCAAATGAAAGGTATTTGAGAGTAGAAAACGAATTTGATATCCAATTTTGGGAGTACGCCCTTAATCTCCCCTTAAACTGAACTTCATTTCCGACTATAGCAATATGGAGCTCAAATCAACGGTATTTGGGAGTAAAGAACGAATTTGATATTTATTTTCAGGTTACGATGGCCTCCCCAGCCCCACAACACCCTCCAAACGGTTCATACTTACCCACCATGATAAAATGGGGTTCAAAGTAAAGGGATTTGGGAGTGAATATGAATTTTATATCCATAATTGAGTCGAAATGTCTCCCGTAAAAAGGTTGTTCTCATTACCCTAATTTCAAAAACACCAGATCTCGGAGATTGGTAGTGCGATTAGTTCGAAATTTTGTGCACTCTAACAATCACCAAACGAAAAACATTGTTTTTATTGTTGGGGACGGGTGCCGCGGGGACAGCCCAAAACCCTCCAAATAGCTATATAGACCAGTCAGGACAATATAGTGCCATGTGTTTGGAGAACCGTCCCACCCTAATATACCTCCCTATTATATAAAAGCTATTTTTTGGTGGAAATTTATATTCATTTTCGGGACAAAGACCCTGAGGTCCACCCCACCTTCAAACACAACATATTTATCGATCATGCCATTGTGGGACTCATACGAAATGTTTCTGAAAGTAGAGCACGAATCTCATATTTACTTTGATGGCCAAGTGAAATACACCCTAAACCCGAAATATTTACCAATACAGTAATATGGGGCTCAAAAGAAAGGCATTTGGGAGTAGAGTAAAAATTTGCCCGGAACCGAGCAGGGTCAAACTTTTCATACTTCAATGAGTGCTTTTCGATTCAAGTTGAGTTTATCAACGATAAGGGACCTTTTTTATAGCCGAGTCCGTACGATGTGTCGCATCTCTTTGGGGAGAAGTTTTTTCATGACCATGCATGGTATGGTACCTCGCAAATGTCGCCAGCAATAATAGGGGATAACCACCGCTTTAAATTTCGTCCGAAGTTCCGCCAGGATTCGAATGCAGGCGTTCAGCGTCATAGGCGGACATAGGCTACAGTAGCACGATATCCACATTCAGGGCGAAGTGTCCCCACCCTAAATAGATACTAGAGAGTTAAAGAAGGCGCAGCGGAGCGGGCCCTGTCCAGCTAGTATAGAATAAGGAAGAGATTCTAAGTCGAATACCAATACAGTAATATGGGGCTCAGAAGAAAGGAAATTTGGGAGTAGAGTAAACAATTTTCATACATCAATGAGTGCTTTCCGATTCAAGTTGAGTTCATCAACAATAAGGGGCCTTTTTTATAGCCGAGACCGTACTGTGTGCCGCAGTGCGACACCTTTTTGGGGAGAATTTTTTACATGACCATGCATGGTATGGTACCTCGCAAATGTAGCCAACATTAAGAGGGGATAACCACCGCTTTAAATTTTGGATTCGAACGCAGGTGTTCAGCGTCATAGGCTAAAGCAGCACGATATCCACATTCAGGGCGAAATGTCCCCACCCTAAATAGATATTAGAGAGTTAAAGAAGGCGCAGCGGAGCAGGCCCTGTCCAGCTAGTATAGAATAAGGAAGAGATTCTAAGTCGATAGGTATTAGTGTAACTAGCTGCTCCAAAATTCATTGAACGACTTATGGTATCAGGAGTATTAACAAATGAAAATTTTGCCAATGAACATTCCACTAAGGAACAGTGGCAAACTTCTCGCATATCAATGAGTGCAGTCGGATTCAAGTTTAAGCTCAATGATAAGGGGCCTCCTTTTAATAGCCGAGTCCGAACGGGGTGCCGCAGTTCGACACCTCTTTGGGGAGAAGTTCTTACATGGCATAGTACCTCACAAATGTTGCCAGCATTAGGAGGGGAAAACCACCGTGGAAAATTTTTTCAGCTGGTCTCGCCAGGATTCCAACCCACGCGCTCTACGTCATAGGCGAACATGCTAACCTCTGCGCTACGGTTTTCTCCGTATTGACAACCCAAGTCAATTTTTCCCATATTGACTTATATCTCTTTCTGGGTACACAAAGAGATGCTTCGGCTCATTGTGCACTCCACAAACAAGCCCAGTGAAATGCATATTTAGTTCTCATATCTTTGTATGAACGTCTGAATATCATTACAGCAATGATGGTGATCATAATCGTCAACAACATCAGCATCGTCTTCATTTGAATGAGGATGATAATAATAATGTGTTGCCCTGTTACTACTAACTTTAAGCCTCCAGGATGATAATTGTGTGGCTAATGCCTTTCATGTCCGGCTGATGATATTATTGCTTCTGCAGGAGCATTGGTATTTATGGCATTGGCATTTCAGAGTTATGCCTCTGCCTGCCCATGCGATTCCGGCAATATTTATGCCACAGACATTTTGAAGTAATTTTCATTAAGTATCGGTAATCTGCAGAACTTATAATTGCAACATACCTTTACCGAAAACTATTTGAGATGGACATTAAGGGGACTTGAAACCGATATGCATACTCGTTACGTTGCATATGCGCTATGGTTTTATATTGTAATACCCCTACTGGGAGCCAGAATATTTATTCAATCGAAGTATATACAAATTTAATTAGCTAAAGAACAGTAATGAGCTGTTTAGTCGTGTCTGCTTTCATAGCAAAATATGATGATTGCACCCAATACTTTACTTGAAGAGGTTGTTGAGGTGATGTCATACAGAATGATAATGATATCCAAAAAGATTTACCCATTAACATTCCATTAAGGAACAGGGGCAATCTTCTAACATGTATATTAGTGCTGTCCGATTCAAGTTTTAAGCTCAATGATAAGGAGCAGCATTGCGACACTTCTCTCAGGAGAAGTTTTGACATGTCATAGTACCTCACAAATGTAGCCAGCATTAGAAGGGCTGAACAAATTTTTTTTGATGTTCTCCCAAGGATTTGAATCCATGCGTTCAGCGTCATATTCGGACATGCTTACCTTTACGCTATGGTGGCCTCCAAGCATAGGTGCATGAAATGAAAATGAGTGTGTTACTCTTTAAACATTTTTACACCCTCCACCATAGGATGGAGGTATACTAATTTCGTCATTCTGTATGTAACTCGTCGAAATATTCGTCTAAGACGCGATAAAGTATTTATATTCTTGATCGTCCGTCTGTCTGTCGAAAGCACGCTAACTTTCGAAGGAGTAAAGCTTACTTTACTTTACTTTAATTGGCTACGACAGAATATTTGTTCCACTAGCCGAACGTAAAATACCGTTCCAAGCGCCTCGATCTTCTACGCTCATTCTAAAATCTCTGACACCAAGTTCCACAACTTGATCTTTCCATCGGGCTTTTGGTCTTCCCGGTTTGCGTGTACCACCGTGTTTGCCTTTAAAAGACTTCTTTGCTGGAGCTTCTTCGTCCATTCTGACAACATGGCCTAGCCAACGCAGCCGTTGTATTTTGATGGGTGTAACTATGCTATCGTCGTCATACAGCACATACAGCTCGTGGTTCATACGTCGCCTATATTCTCCATTAGCGCAAACTGGTCCATATATTTTACAAAGAATCTTTCTCTAAAATACTCCAAGCACTGCCTCATCTGCTTTCACAAGTACCCATGCTTCAGAACCATATAACAGCACGGGTAGCATCAGTGTCTTGTATAGTGTAATCTTCGTCTGTCGAGAGGTGGGCTTGTTTCTAAACTGCTTACTTAGTCCAAAGTTGCATCTGTTTGCCAGTATTATTCTTCGCTTAATCTCAAAACTGGTGTCATTCGTTTCGGTTATGGCGGTGCCGAGGTAGATAAAGTTACTGACTGTCTCAAAGTTGTGGTTCCCATTTTCTTTATCTGCTCGGTTGTGCAAGGCTTTTTGGGATCTAAAACCATCCATTTCGTCTCATCTCCATTTACTGCCAGACCCATTTTCACTGTCTCTCTTTCGATTCTTTCAAAGGCTGCAGTTACTACTTCCGGTGACCGACCTATGATATCGATATCGTCGGTATAGGCGAGTATCATGTGTTCTCTTGTGATTAGTGTGCCATATCTATTCACATCTGTATCTCGTACAATCTTCTCTAGCAGGATGTTAAAGAGATCACACGATAGGCTGTCTCCTTGTCTGAAACCTCGTTTGGTATTAAATGGTTCGGAGAGATTATTTCCTATTCTCACTGAAGAGTGCGTATCAGCAAGTGTCATCCTGCAGAGTCTTATTAATTTTGCAGGGATACCAAACTCATGCATGGCTTGAAATACATTTGAACGTAAAGGAGTATCGAAGGCGGCTTTGTAGTCAACAAAGAGATGGTAGGTGTTAAATTGTCCTTCTCGGGTCTTTTCCAGGATTTGACGCAGTATGAATATCTGGTCTAGGGTGGATTTACCAGGTCTAAACCCGCATTGATAGGGCCCAATTATCTCATTGACCTTAGGTTTCAATCTTTCACACAGTACGCTCGAGAGTATCTTGTATGCGATGGGGAGGAGACTTATTCCTCTGCAGTTGGCACATTCCGTCTGGTCTCCTTCCTTGTGTACGGGACATAGTATGCTGAGGTTCCAATCATCGGGTATGCGTTCTTCTAGCCAGATTGCGCAGATAAGCTGATGCATACGCCTTATCAGGGTGTCGCCTCCGGTCTTAAATAGTTCAGCGGGTAACCCGTCGACATTCTATACCATCATCAGGGATTGGTTCTGCGGTATCCTCTTCGCCGCCAACATCGGACACTAGCAGTTGGGTAAAATGTTCTTTCCATATCCTCAGCATGTTATCTGAGTCTGCACCAAAGCCATCGGTTTGATGTTTAATTCTTTCCGGACTTCATTCTGACTCCTGTACATCTCAATTCGCTCGCACTCACGTCTTTCCTTTTTCTTTCTGCGGAACAGACGTTTCTCCTCTCTCCTTTTCTCCCGATACCTCTCGGGTTGCTACTGATTGCTGGGTTGCTCTATATACCGCATTCTTGGCTTCAGTAGCATCTTGACACTCTTGGTCTTACCATGGGTTTCTTGGAGGAGGCTTCCGTTACCCAAGTACGGATTTCGCGGCATTTTCCATGGAGTTGGCAATAGTTTGCCACTGCGTCATTATATCATCGGAGCAAGGAGAGCTTTCGTCAAACAGTTGGGTCAGTCGAGTGGAGTATGCCGCTGCCATTTGTTGTGCTTGCAGCTTTTCAATGTCCAGCTTCCGTGCAGTGTCAGATCGTACTTTCCTCGCCATGTTCAAGCGGGTGCGAACCTTTGCTGCAACGAGGTAATGATCCGAATCTATATTCGCTCCACGGATCGGCGTACATCTAACACGCTGGATGAATGCCTTCCATCTATCACAACGCGGTCAATTTGGTTTCTCGTGTTTTGATCGTGTGACAGCCATGTGGCTTTGTGAATATTTTTATGTTGAAATCTGGTGCTACTAACTACCATGTTTTTTGCCGCGGCGAAATCTATCAGCTTCAACCCATTACTGGACGTTATGTCGTTGAGGCTAAACTTTCCGACTGTTGGACCAAAAATATCTTCTTTCCCTATTTTCGCATTAAAATCTCCCAGAACAATTTTAATATCATGGGAGGGGCAGCGGTCATATTCTCTCTCTAGGCGCTCGTAAAAAATATCCTTGGTCTGCTCGTCTTTGTCTTCCGTCGGGGCATGGACACAAATAAGGCTGATGTTGAAGAATTTGGCCTTTATGCGCATTGTGGCTATCCTCTCATCCACCGGAGTAAAGCTGGAGACAAGGTGTTTCAGTCTCCGACTAACCACAAATCCACAGCCAAATGCATGCCTCGTGTTATGGCAGCTATAGTATAGTTCGTCACCGTTTGGTGTTGTAGTGACGCCATTCCCAGTTCATCGCACTTCCTGTAAGGCGGTAATATCTGCCTTGTACTTCTCTAATACAACCGCAAGCGCGTATACTGCACCTTCTCTGTAGAGAGTGCGGACATTCCAGGTGCAGATCCGCAAATCATGGTCCTTTTTTCGTTTGCGTGGGTGGTCAACGTGGGGGGGTCCGTTTTTACTATTCCTTTGTTTCTCATAGTAGTTCTAAGTTTTCCGGGGGCGGGTTACTGGCCCAGCGCCCCAATCGCATGGGTTTTGTGGGATCGCACACGTATCACTCGATGTGGCGAGCCGCTTGCTCCAAGATCCGACGCTCGCCGCCAGCCGCCCTAACCTGGGAACAGACGCTGATGTTGGCCATTGTTTATTCGAAGATGCCAATAACTTGCCTTGTCATCTCGAGTATCATTGGCACTCAGTATTTAATTAAGAGCCAGCGCCACCTGACTCCTCACTGAGACTCTCCTCTAGAAAATCACTGACTGCCCGCGGCCGCATTTACAGCTACTCCGCATAAAAACTGAGCTTTCCACCATCCGCATCCGAAGGAGTAAAGCTAGCCGCTTGAAATTTTACACAAATAATTCTTATAAGTGTAGGTCGATTGGAATTGTAAATGGGTCACATCAGACCATGTTTTGATATAGCTGCTATATAAACCGATCTTGTATCATGACTTCTTGAGCCTCTACAGGGCGCAATTATTATCCGATTTGGCTGAAATTTTGCATGAGGTGTTTTGTTATGATTTCCAACAACTGTGCTTAGTATGGTTGAAATCGGTACAAAACGTGATGTAACTGTCATATAAAGCGGTCTGGGGTCTTGACTTCTTGAGCCTCTAGTGGGCGAAATAATTATCTGTTTTGGTTGAAATTTTGTACAATGGCTTCTCCTAATACCTTCAACATACGTGTAAAATATAGTTTGAATCAGTCTATAGCCTGATACAGCTCCCATATAAACTGACCTCCCTATTTTACTTCTTGAACCCCTAGGGAGCGCAAGTCTTATTCGAATTGTAACATTGAAATTTTACACAATAACTTCTACTGGTCTCCAACATTCAGTTCAATTATGGTCCAAGTCGGATCATAACTTTATAAAATCCAATAGCACAGCAATTATTTTCTTTAATCGTTTTTTATACCCACCACCGAAGGATGGGGGTATATTCATTTTTTCATTCCGTTTGCAACATATGGAATATAAAGTATATATATTCTTGATCAGCGTAAAAATCTAAGACGATCTAGCCATGTCCGTTCGTCTGTCCATCTGTCTGTCTGTTGAAATCACGCTACAGTCTTCGAAATTTGAGATATTGAGCTGAAACTTTGCACAGATTCTTTTTTATTCATAAGCAGGTTAAGTTCGAAGATGGGCTATATCGGAATATATTTTGATATAGCCCCCATATAGACCGATCCGCCGATTTAGGGTCTTAGGCCCATAAAAGCCACATTTATTATCCGATTTTGCAAAAATTTGGCACAGTGGATATTGTTAAGCTACTCGAAAACCTTCTTCAACTTTGCCCAGATAGGTCCAGATTTGGATATAGCTGCCATATAGACCGATCCGCCGATTTAGGGTCTTAGAACCATAAAAGCCACATTTATTAACCGATTTTTCTGAAATTCAGTTCAGTGTTAGGCTAATCGACATATTTTTTTCAATTTGGCTCATATCGGTCCGGATTTGGATATACCTGCCATATAGACTGATCTTTCGATTTAGGGCCTTAGCCCCATAAAAGCCACATTTATTATCCGATTTTGCTGAAATTTTGGACAGTAAGTTGTGTTGAAAGCTTCAACATCCTTCTGCAATTTGGTCTAGATCGGTCCAGATTTGGATATAGCTGCCATATAGTCCGATCCTCCGATTTAGGGTCTTAGTCCCATAAAAGCCACATTTATTATCCGATTTGGGACGGTGAGTTGTGTTAGGCCCTTCGACATCATTCTTCAATTTGGCTCAGATCGATCCCGATTTGGATATAGCTACCAAATAGACCGATCTTTGGATTTAAGGGCTTGGGCTTATAAAAGACGCATTTATTGTCCGACTTCGCTGAAATTTGCACAGTGAGCTGTGATTGAGAAATGCGATCCATGTTGAATGGTGTATATAGGATTCGGAAAACCTGTCGTTACAACACACACGACACACTACTTCAAAATACGCCTTAAGTTTGCTCATTGACTTTTATTATGACCTCTTACGATATCCTTATAGTTTCAACCAAAGCGATCTATAGTGAAGGCTGTATGTGAATCGCCCCCGCCAAACGTGTTTTATTTTTTAACAGATCGTTCGGTTATCCCGCATCTCTGCAAAGAATTACTCATTTTCAGAAGTATATGAGTCAGTATGCTTCGTTGTCATTGTTTCCACATTGATAAAATATATACCGAAATTCAAATCAATGACATTTTTGAAATCATGCAACATTGAAAGTTCATTAGAATAATTTGAACACATACCATGGATGATAGATGAAGAGCAGATAATGATTTGCCATCGCCATGATGATGGTAATGAAAACAGCATTGAAGTCCAAAGGCAACAATGAGAATGTTTGGCTGCGCAAAATACAATTCAAATTGATAAGATTTTTATTAATGATCTGCAATCGAACTTAGGTAAATTAATTTTGATTTTCAGACTTTTTAGGTTCGATGTATAAATGGCTTTGAATTGTGGCATTTGCTTTAAATATCGAAACGATGAGAGTCTTAGGCGGTAAGGTTTTTTTTTTCGTGTGAACTTTTAGTTTGTATGGTGGAAAAAATAATAAAAAAAAAAATTTCTTTTGCAGTATTAGTTTTTATCGCCTTTGCGGCAGCATCCAATGCCGCCTATTCTGGAAAATGGCAAAATATCCTTTATGCCCGTTATGTGTGCTCTTCAAAGCCCAATGGTTACAGGACATTAGTACCGGGAAGCTGTAGCCAGTTTTATGAGTGTCAATTTGGCCGTTCCCTGTTGCGTTCGTGTCCCCATTATTTTGATGGCACCAAGAGAGAATGTGTTATCTTCAATCCAGGATGTGTGGAGTCATTCGAAAATCTTGCCAAGGATACTGAAGTTTTGCCAGAAATTAAGGCCACTACAGTGGCCCCTAGCGCCAGCATTGCCTTTGAATTAGTTGCAAATCCCTTTACTAAGGATCATCCTAGGATAAGCAAATACTTGGAAACCATTTGTCATGCTAAGGCCGATGGTACCCTTCTGTCCTCCCTGACACGTTGCAATGAATTTTATCGCTGTCATCAAGGTAAGGTAACAATACAAAGCTGTGGCGAACGATATTTCAATCCAGAGAGAGAGGTATGCGATTTACCCAAGCACACCAAGTGCCTTGTCAAAAATCCAACGGAGGAGGGTGCTACAGATTTGGTGGATGTTAATACAGACAAGGCAGTTGACTCAAAGGAAGATTTGAGCGAAAAGAAAAATAATAAATTGTATTTAAAAGTCATTTGCCTGACCAAACCCAATGGCTTTTACTTGGCCTCCTTTACTAGTTGCAATGAGTACTACATTTGCAGCATGGGCCAGGCGATAGTTAAAACGTGCGGAGACAACTACTTTGATAGCCACACGGGTAGTTGTGGTTTGCCCGAAAACACCAAATGTATCTTGAAATCTCACCAAGAAGAGAAGGAAGAAGTTGCCAAGCCCATAACTGAGGAATCAGAACCCGAAATTCCCAACATTAAGGAAACTGACTCGAAGCACACTGTGTCTAGCATTGAACTGTATAAGCGTTACGTTTGTCGTGACAAACCCAATGGCGTGTTCATTATATCTCTGGAGAAATGCAATGAATTTTATGTCTGCGAAGATGGTACGGCCCAGGTTCAAAGCTGTGGTGAACTTCATTTCAATAGTCTAAAGGGATCCTGTGATTTAGCAGAGAATAGTCACTGTCTTTTGGAACAAAAACAAAAGAAAGCAGCCGCAGTAGCGGGAGCTGCAGCAATGCTTGCCAAACCATCAAGCATTAGCCTGTACGAGACCTTTGTTTGCCGCAATAAGTCGGATGGCCAATTTTTGGTATCCTTGGAAAAGTGCAATGAGTATTATATATGCCAAAAAGGCCTTGCGGTAGTACACAGCTGCGGTGATCTATACTTTAACATTGCCAAAGGTGTCTGTGATTTGCCACAGAATACACGGTGCAGCTTAGGCCAAGCTCCAGCAGAAGACAATGATCCTAAAACTTCTGTTGCTGGCAGTGACACGCATTCTGCAACATATGGAACCTCGGATATGAAAATACCTGCAGAGGATTTATATCACCGTTTTGTATGCCGTGGAAAACCCAATGACTTCCTGCTGGCATCCTTGAAGAGCTGCAACGAGTATTATGTATGCCGCGATGGCATAGCTCTGACACAAAACTGTGGAAAGAAATACTTTAATGCGGCAAAGGGTATTTGTGATATGCCGGAGAATACGGAATGTAAATTGAGCAAGCGTAAATAAAGTTGAGCAATTTGATCTCAAATTGTCACAATGATTTATGGTGTTAGTAACAGGCGAGAGTTGCCATATTTTTCAAAATGAATAAATCATCTTTTCTTAATAATAAATGTCTAAATAAAAAGTCATCAGTAGGTGCTTACAACTGCACCTAATGTTTGTAAGCACCTAATTGAAACGCCTCACATTATTGATGCTTGTGAACCAAAAGATAAGCGAATGAAGCTGGAAACATCTAAAAGCGTATTAAGTTCGGCCGGGCCGAATCCTATATACCTTCCTCCATGGATGGCATATGTCAAGATATTTGCCTGATATTAAAGACAAACAAAGGATAATGGGTAAGAAATGCTATGCTATTTGTGCTATATCAGATTATGGACAGCTTCGGACCAAACTCAGACCCATTGTGCAACATTTCATCCAGTTCGGATAATGGATAGAAATTGCTATGGAACTATTTCAGATTATAGACCGATTAGGGCCAAACTCAGTTTGGATGATGAAGTCCATAGGCTAAAAATTGCGACCTATAAGGGTTCAGAATGTGAAATCGTTAGATAGGTTTATGTGGGAGTTAATCAAAGATATTGACCGATACCATATTTGGCACGTATGTTGAAGGTCACATGGGAAACCATTGCACAAAGTTTCTGGCAAATAGTGCTCCCTCTAGAGGCCCGATCTTCAATCTTGACTTCTTAAGTCTATCGAGGATGCAATTCCTTTCCGATTTCACTGAAATTTTGTTATGATTTCCAAGAACTGTGCTAAGTATAATCAAAATATAGAAGCCATATAAACAGATTTCGGATATTGATTCTTGAGCCTCTAGAGGGCGCAACTGTTATCTTATTTGGCTGAAATTTTGCATGAATTGTTTTATTATGACTTCCAACAACTGTGGGCGCCATTATTATCCGACTTGGCTCAAATTTTGTATGGGGTGTTTTATTGTGACTTCGAACAACTGCGCTAAGTATGGTCCAAAATTTGATGTGGTTGCCATGTAAGCCGATCTATTACCTTGACTTCTTGACAGTTTGCATTTATTATCCGATTTGACTGAAATCTTATATATAAAAATCAATTTGTGTTTGTTTGTACGTTTGTTTGTTTGTGCAGATGGTGCATAATGATCGCGTGGTGAAAATAGGGTACTACATTTTTTGATATCTGAAGGGGGGGGCGGACCCTCCCCCTTAATCTAATTTTCAGAAACGCCAGATCTCGGAGATGGGTGGTGCGATTTAAGCGAAATTTTGTGTGCTCTCATATAGTACCCTAAAAATAACAAGTAAAAGCGTGCTAAGTTCGGCCGGGCCGAATCTTATATACCCTCCACCATGGATCGCATTTGTCGAGTTCTTTTCCCGGCATCTCTTCTTAGGCAAAAAAGGATATAAGAAAAGAGTTGCTCTGCTATTAAACGATATCAAGATATGGTCCGGTTCGGACCACAATTAAATTATATGTTGGAGACCTGTGTAAAATTTCAGCCAATTCGTATAAGAATTGCGCCCATTGCGGCTCACGAAGTAAAATAGAGAGAACGATTTATATGGGATCTGTATCGGGCTATAGACCGATTCAGACCATAATAAACAATGTTGTTGATGGTCATGAGAGGATCTATCGTACAAAATTTCAGGCATATCGGATAATAATTGCGACCTCTAGGGGTCAAGAAGTCAAGATCCAAGATCGGTTAATATGGCAGCTATATCAGGTTATGAACCGATTTGAACCTTATTTGACACAGTTGTTGAAAGTAAAAATAAAATACGTCATGCAAAATTTCAGCCAAATCGGATAGGAATTGCGCCCTCTAGAAGCTCAAGAAATCAAATCCCCAGATCTGTTTATATGACAGCTATATCAGGATATGAACCGATTTAAACCATACTTGGCACAGTTGTTGGATATCATAACGAAATACTTCGTGCAAAAATTCATTCAAATCGGATAAGAATTGTGCCCTCTAGAGGGTCAAGAAGTCAAGACCCAAGATCGGTTTATATGGTAGCTATATCAGGTTATGGACCGATTTAAACCATACTTGTCACAGTTGTTGGATATCATAACAAAACACGTCGTGCAAAATTTCATTCCAATCGGATAAGAATTGCGCCTTCTAGAGGCTCAAGAATTGAAGACCCAAGATCGGTTTATATGGCAGCTATATCAAAACATGGACCAATATGGCCCATTTACAATACCAACCGACCTACACTAATAAGAAGTATTTGTGCAAAATTTCAAGCGGCTAGCTTTACTCCTTCGGAAGTTAGCGTGCTTTCGACAGACAGACGGACGGACGGACGGACGGACAGACGGACGGACATTGCTAGATCGACATAAAATGTCACGACGATCAAGAATATATATACTTTATGGGGTCTCAGACGAATATTTCGAGTAGTTACAAACAGAATGACGAAATTAGTATACCCCCATCTTATGGTGGAGGGTATAAAAATAAGGGGGCCGCCCCACCCTAAAACCTACCAAACATATATTTAGACCAATCACGACAATATGGGACTCAAATGAAGGGTATTTAGGATAAGAAAACATATCTGATATCCATTTGTCGAACCAAGTGCTAGGGGGACCACCCCAACCCCCAAAACACCCCTAAATCTGACATATTTAACGACCATGGCAATATGGGACTCAAATGAAAGGTATTTGCGAGTAGAATACGAATCTATATTCCAAATGTGGGACCACGTTTCTGGGGGTGCTCCCCTTCTCCAAAATACCCCCTAAACAGGACTTATTTACTGACCATGGGAATATGGGGCTGAAACAAAAGGTATTTGAGTGTAGAATTAGAATCTGATATCCAAATATGAGACCAAGTGTTTGGGGGGCCGCCTCTCCCCAAAAACCTCCTCCAAAGGGGACACATTTAAGACCAAAGCCACATGGGGCTCAAATGAAAGGTCTTTGGGAATCTGATATCAATATTTGGGAAAAGTGTCTATGGGGCCACCCCACCACCGCAACACCACCCAAATAGTAAGTATTTGCTGACTTGTGACCATCCCAAAATGGGGCTCAAATAAAGGTATTTGAGAGAAGAATACGAATTTGATATCCAAATTATGGACCATGTGTTTAGGGAATCACCCCTTCCCCAAAACACCCCGCAAAGGATAAAATATTTTCGACCATGCCAATATATGGTATTAAGGATTTGAAAACGAATTTGATAACTTATTTTGGGCCATGTGTTTGGGGGACACCTCATCGTGTGAACTCCCCTAAACCAATGGCAATATGGGATTTAAATAAATGGTTTTAGCTGGGGGACCACCTCACCCCCGAAAACACCACTAAATCAGATATCATGAGAGTAGCGGGCTGAAACAAACTATTTTAAGAATGGAGTACACCTTACATCCAAACTTAAATTCGTAAACCAATAAAGATCATATGGGATTCGGACAAAGGCACTTATATTGTTGAATTGTTAGTCAAGCGATATACTATTTTCGTAGCATGGTATTCCAAAAAGCTCTTTTATTGTCGAAAATAAATATTCCGAGGAAACTTTTGTTCCATATAAAGTAAAAGAAGGCGCAGCGGAGCGGGCCCGGGTCAGCTAGTTTTATATAAAATCTATTATCTTGCATAAACTATGCCAAATACCGTCCCAATCGGGTTAAAACTTGATATAGCTTAAATATAGTATGAATCGGTCCAGAACCTGATATAGCTCTTTTATAAACCGATCTCCCGATTTTAGTTCTTGAGCCACTAAAGGACTCAATTCTTTTCCAGTTACACAATGATTTCTACTATGGTTTCAAACATCCAAATCAAGTATGGTCTGAATCGGTCGATAACCTGAAAAATTAAACAATTTTTATCCATTATCCTTTGTATGCATATAACGAGATAACGGCCCAAAAACTTGGTACATGCGATTCGGCTCGGCCGAACTTGACACGCTTTAACTTGTTATAACCACTACCATAGGATAGGGGTTATATTTATTATACCCCCTACCATAGGATAGGGGGTATATTCATTTAGACATTCCGTTTGCAACTCATCGATATATCAATTTTACGAACCTACAAAGTATATATATTTCGGATCGTCGTAAGATTCAAAGACGATTTAACGATGTCCATGTGTCTGTCCGTCTGTCTGTCCATCCGTCTTTTGTAATCACTTTACAGCCTTCAAAAATTGAGAAACTGAGCTGAAATTTGGCACATATATGTCTTTTAACTGCACGCTGCTTAAGTTCTTGAACGGGCCAAATCGGACCATATTTGGATATAGCTGCTATATAGACCGATTTTCCGATAAAGGGTCTAATGCACATAAATGCTTTATTTTTTATCCGATTACGCTGAAATTTGAAACAGTGAGTAGTTTAAGGCTTTCCGACATCTGACACAAATGTGGTTCAGATCGGACTATATTTAGATATAGCTGCCATATAGACCGATCTGCCAATGAAAGGCCAAATGCCCATAAATGCTTTATTTTTTTATACGATTTCGCTGAAATTTAAAACAATGAGTAGTTTAAGGCTTCTCGACATCTGACCCAAATGTGGTTCAGATCGGACCATATTTGGATATAGATGCTATATAGACAGATCTGCCTTTAAAGGGTCTGAAGCCCATAAAATATACATTTATAACCCGATTTTGTTGAAATTTGAAACAGTAAATATTTGCATGCCTCCCAACATAGGACCTTAATATGGTTCCGATCGAACTATATTTAGATATAGCTGCCATATACACCGATCTGCCGATAAAGGGTCAGAAGCCTATAAAAGCTTTATTTACTACCCGATTTCGCTAAGATTCGAAACGGAAGATAATTTGAAGCCTCCCGACATCCGACGTTAATATTAATTAGATCGGACTTTATTTAGATATAGCTGCCATATAGACCGATCTCCCGATAAAGGGTCTGCAGATCTTAAAAGCTTTATTTGTCAACCGATTTCGTTGAAATTTGAATCAGTGAGTAGATTTAGGCCACCCAACATACGACCCAAATATAGTACAGATCGGACTATATTTAGATATAGCTGTCATATAGACCGATCTTCCTATAAGGGTCTGATGCCCATAAAAGCTTTATTTATTACCCGACTTTGATGAAATTTGAAACAGTGAAAAGTTTTAGACCTCCCAACATCCGTTTGAAATATGGTTCTGATTGGTCTTTAATTAGGTGTAGCTGCCATGTAGACCGATCTGCCGAAGAGGGATCCTAAGCCCAAAAAAGCTTTATTTAGTAGTAGTAGTAGGACTTCTTTATTCGAATAAAATCTTTGATTCATAGCAGATATGTTACTTAAAATTAATTTTCTAAATATGTACATTTATTCTTAGAAAGAAGTAATATTTATTAGCGACTATGTGTATAACGTCTGTCGCATAAACTTTAAATTTTAATTAATGATATTCATTTAATAAAAGTTGCCGATAATTATAAGCCATTCGTAAATAAGTTGTTAGCTTATCCCAATTTCCCACTTCAATTCCGTCTAGTATATGGAGTACTTCTACGAAGCTCAATGATGCTTTACTAAAGGCGGCCAATCTAAATTCTCTTAGAACCGGACAAATTCCAAGGAAATGGTCCAAAGTTTCTGTTTCTCTTAGGTTGCAAAGCTTACACATTTTTTCCGACTCATTCTCTTCAAAGTTATTGTAACCCAGGGATATCATTCCACTGCGAGCTTTAAATATCCAAGTAATATTTTCTGATGTGTATCGCTCATTAAGATAGAGATAGGCTTTGTTCGGGTCCAGGTATTTATATATTCTTTGTTGGCTTTCCGTTTTTCTGTGAATCCTATTTTGATAGAGGTTCAGTTTTAAGCTGTTTATAAGTTTCTTGGTAAAGTCATACCATAGGCTTGATGAAGGAAATGCTTCAGGCCATTGAATATCCATACTTGCAGCTAAGAATTTCAGTTCTTTTACCCAGAAGACATTTCTGCGTAATGCAATATTGGATAGCTGGTTTGTCAATCTAGCGCCCGAATGCTGAAACAGAGTTTTTCCTATATATTTTAAGTGCAGTCCCAGGGTATATATATGTGTATCCTCTACCTCCGTTTCTAGCATGAGTACGTAGTTTGGAGTACAAACTGGTAGTTTTAAAATCCTTTTTAAGAAATAACGTTGCAAGGAGTCAACTTCTTCGAAATGACAGAACCCCCAAACTTGGGCAGCGTAGGTTTGAATGGATCTGCAAACCGCTAAAAACAATTTCCATTTTGCGTTCATATTTATGTCTGTTCTGCCTACAAAGTTTTTCCATGTTGCGTTTATTGCAATTTTTGCTTGGTTGTTCCGATTTTGGATATGTTTAGTAAATGTCATCTTTGGTGTGAATATTACCCCTAAATATTTATATTCATTTGTAATTTTAATTACGTTTCCATTAAATTTCCATTTTTCGTGTTTGGCTAGTCTGCCTCCATTCCTGAAAACCATAATTTCCGATTTTGATAGGTTCACTTCCAGGTTCCAGGTATTACAGTATATTTCTAGGTTGTGTATCATATTCTGTAATACATGGACGTCGTCTGCTAGCAACACAATGTCATCAGCGTATAGTAGGAGCCGTAGGTTCAAATTTTCGACAAAAATTCCGCCTTCAAGGTATTCATACAGGTCATTGATATAAAGAGAGAATAGTAATGGTGACAGTAAGCATCCTTGTTTCACTCCTTTAGTAGTATCAAAGTATTCAGATAATTCATAACCGTCCCAAGCTGCCGATTGCGTTTTATTATAGATTGATTCTATCATAGATACCATTTTGTGGGACACACCCAACTGAAAGAGTTTGTAGATTAGTGCTTGCCTGGATATATTGTCAAACGCCGCTTTAAAATCTACGAAGAAGGCATAAACTTTTCTTTTTTCCCCCAGCTTTAGACTAATGACAGTTGAAAGGTTATATATGTTGTCAACCGTTGAATATTTCTTACGGAATCCTGCTTGAAACTCAGTCAGAATCCCATATTTTTCAACCCAATTATACAAGCGTTCGTTCAGAACTCCCATAAATATTTTGGCTACACAGTTCATAAAGGATATGCCTCTATAATTTGACGGATCATTGTTATCTCCTTTTTTATATATTGGATAAATGATCGTTTTTGTAAATGTTGGATCAGCTGTTCCTTCCGTGTATATTTTATTATATATTCTAAGCAGTTGTTTGTGCAGCTGTTCCGTACCATTAACGAAGAATTCATACGGCACTCTGTCTTCGCCAGGAGCCTTATTAATCTTCACATTTTGTAGTATCTTTTTCAACTCTGACATCATTATTGGTCCATCTAAATCCAAGTCTTCCGTAAATGTTGGTGCGTAATATATAACGGCATTTTTTTGTACTGAATTTAATAAATTTTCAAAATAGCGTTTGAAAATATTTGATGTAAGGGCAGATCCTGCTTGATTATGGTGGCAACGTATTTCCCTGGCGACTTTCCACCAATCTTTTGAGTTTGTAACATAATTTAATCTACTTGCCATTTCATTATAATAATCGGCTCTACTGTTATTGCATACTATCTTGTAATGATTTTGCGCTGACAGATATCTTTTTCGGTCTTCTGAATCTTTTGTTTTTCTGTACACGTTTAATAATTGAAAGCTTTTTATTCTTGCCTTGTTGCAATTGTTACTATACCACTTACATTTCGGCTCAAATGAGTATAATTCAGTCGATGGCACAGAAGATAGTTGGATTAATTTACAGACATCGGTTAGACCTATTTCTTCGTTTGTGGACAAGCTACAATCAAAATTTTCATTTAGAGAACTTTGGTATTGAATTTTTCTACTATCTTTCCAAATTAGTTTTGGTAGCAAGTTCATCTTTTTTGCCTTTTCCATTTGCATATTCAGTTTTAGGTTTATAGGAAAATGATCGGACCACACCTTATCATCGACAACAAATTCATTAACAATATCCAACGTTTCTTTAGATACAGCACATATATCGTTTACCGATTCCCCCATTGTGCTAACATATGTGCATTTTCCGTCCTCGTCGCCTTTGGTTACACCATTTAATACGAATATATTGTAATCGTTGCAGAATTGTATAAATTGTTTACCTTTTTGATTTATAATCTTATCTTTCGATTTTCTGACTTCATAACCGGCATAAAAGTTTTCAGTGTAAAATTCTCCTATATCCTGCCGCAGCTCTCCAATTCTAACATTTAGATCTCCCATTATTACAGCATTTGGTACTTCAACATCTTGAAATATCTGTTTTAACCGCCTAAAATCAATATCCCAGCTAACCGGTCTTAAATATTGGGGAATTATAGTAATGGTATTGTGCTTGTTGAACAATTTAATAGTGAGATCTTCATTCTCATTGACTTCATGCGATATTCCAAAATCTTTTAGATTTTTACTTATACCAAGTATGCTTCCTCCAATAGCTCTACCAAATCTGTGTATTCGTATAGCAGGTTTGAAAAACAAATGAAATCCATTGAAGTAAGACCTTGCCCTTTCTGTTTTTTCTTTTTCTAGATGAGTTTCTTGTAATAAAAATATTTTGAACTGCTTAATGTATTGGAAAAATGTAGGGAATAAATATTTATTTTCAATCCCATTTATATTATATGCCACAATTGATAAGGTTTTAGAATTTTCTTCCGTAGTGGGTACTTTTAGTTTTTTGAAAATAAATTTTGACTTAGTTGATTAAAGTTGATGTTAATTGATTTGATATTTTCTCCATATAGTTTAACTAGCTCCTCTTCTCCATTTGAATTACCACATATAAGCTTATTTTCGTTATTCCATTTGAACCAAATATTATTTATTTTGAGTTTATCATCTCTTACTAAAATCTTATATTGCTTGCTAACTGCTAATATTTGTTTCCTTAGTCCCAGGAATGCTTTCTTTTGTTGCTGTCTTTTTGGTATCAAGTCTCGTTCAACTGATATGTTTGTGCCAGCCAAATTTTTAGTGTTGCGAAAAACTTCATCTATAGCTTGTGGGGTACCTAGTTCCACTAGCACTGCCATTTTTCCATTACGTTCAAAAACTTTACGCACATTTGATATATCCGCTGTTATCTTTAATGTTTCCCTGAAAAGTTTTCTAACTTCATCCATAGGTTTGGTAGCAGAAATTAATCCTTTTATAAATATTTTATTGGACCTTATTTGATTTTGTAACCATGTGATGTCTTTTTTTTGTTCTGCATTTTCCTTTTTTACCTTATTAAGCTCCTCCCGCAGGTTTTGATTCTCCGCTTTTAATGAATTTATTTCTGATCCTATAGAAGTGATTTCTTGTTTTATATCTTCCAAATCAGATTTTGTTGGGAGCATTTTAAGCTTGTCATCTAAATTATTATTAATAGTATCTTTGATCAGATCAATTAATTCACTTGACTCCATATTTGGTTTGGCTGTTTGTAAGTTTTCCGGCGATGTTATTTCAGTACATTTCCTCTTGGGTGTTTGAATGGTACTTGGCATAGCTTCGAACCCTGCACTACCTTTTTGCATTTACTTATCGATAACTTTCGTTTGGTTTATCGATTATGTGTCATCCGTAAGTTCGTTAGACAAGGGCAGCAGATATATTTTATTTGTTCTGGATTGTTTTTGTTTATTCGGAGTTTTTGATTTTGAGTGAAATTGTTCCAAACAAAAATCAATAAAATAATAATAAAATGTTCGCTCACCGGAGCCCTGGTGTTAAAAAACTTTGTTCGGATGTTGTGGTGTGGTTTCCCTGCTTCAGTTTGATGTATGAATTGATGAGGAGTTTGTGCTATATTCCAAGATTTTTGGTGTATAATGGGAGCCCGTTCTACATGCGACCGTCTGCAACTTTTACCTTTATTTATTATTGAAATGTAGCTACCATATAGACCGGTCTGCCGTTTAATAGTCTGGAACCTAAAAAAAAAAAAAAAAAAAAAAAACAAGTAAAAAGGCTTTAAGTTAGGCCGGGCCGAACTTTGGATACCCACCACCTCGGGTATCACCTTTCGTCAAAATCTGGTGAAAAATGCATACCTTATGCCGCAAAGCAAGCATATCGAAATATGTTCCGATTTGGACCAAATACTAATATGTACCAGTCATTGTTCAATTGAGCATAAAAAAATACTGGTCTTTTCAGTAACTACATCTAAAATAACAAGTAAAAAGGCGTTAAGTTCGGCCGGGCCGAACTTTGGATACCCACCACATCGGGTATATATGTAAAATACCTTTCATCAAAATCCAGTGCAAATTGCATACCTTATGTCCCATAGCAGTTATGTCGAAATATGATCCGATTTGGACCAAATACTTTTAAGTAAAGGGTGATTTTTTTGAGGTTAGGATTTTCATGCATTAGTATTTGACAGATCACGTGGGATTTCAGACATGGTGTCAAAGAGAAAGATGCTCAGTATGCTTTGACATTTCATCATGAATAGACTTACTAACGAGCAACGCTTGCAAATCATTGAATTTTATTACCAAAATCAGTGTTCGGTTCGAAATGTGTTCATTCACCGTAACGTTGCGTCCAACACCATCTTTGAAAAAATACGGTCCAATGATTCCACCAGCGTACAAACCACACCAAACAGTGCATTTTTCGGGATGCATGGGCAGTTCTTGAACGGCTTCTGGTTGCTCTTCACTCCAAATGCGGCAATTTTGCTTATTTACGTAGCCATTCAACCAGAAATGAGCCTCATCGCTGAACAAAGTTTGTCAAAATTTGAACACATTTCGAACCGAACACTGATTTTGGTAATAAAATTCAATGATTTGCAAGCGTTGCTCGTTAGTAAGTCTATTCATGATGAAATGTCAAAGCATACTGAGCATCTTTCACTTTGACACCATGTCTGAAATCCCACGTGATCTGTCAAATACTAATGCATGAAAATCCTAACCTCAAAAAAATCACCCATTACAAGTCATTGTTCAACTATGTATAACAAAATATTGGTCTTTTTAGTAGCTATATCTAAAAATAAACCGATCAGAACCATATACAACATGGATGTCGAGAAGCCTAACATAAGTCAATGTGTCAAATTTCAGTTAAATCGGATTATAAATGCGTCTTTTTTAAGGCCACAGACTTTAAATCGAGGTATCGGTCTATATGGCAGCTATATCCAAATCCCTATCGATATGAGTGAAATTGAAGAAGGATGTCAAGAGGGCCCAACACAACTCACTCTCCCAAATTGCGGCGACATCGGACAATAAATGCGCCTTTTCTGGCCCCACAACCTAAAACCGAGAGATTGGTCTATATGGCAGCTATATCCAAATCTTGACCGATCTGTGCCATAATGCACAACTGTGTCAAGGGGTTTAACTTTACTCTATGTTCCAAATTTCGACGACATCGGACAATAAATGCGCCTTTTATGTGCCTAAGACCCTAAATCGGAGGATCGGTCTATATGACAGCTATATCCCAATTTGGACCGATCTAAGCCAAATTGACGAAGTATGTCGATGGGCCAAATATAACTCACTGTCCCAAATTTCGGCGACATCGGATAATAAATGCGCCTTTTATGGCCCCAAAACACAAAACCGAGAGATCGGTCTATATTGCAGCTATATCCAAATCTGGACCGATCTAGGCCGAATTGACGAATGATGTCGAGGAGCCTAACGTAACTCACTGTCCCAAATTTCAGCAAAATCGGATAATAAATGTGGCTTTTATGGGCCTAAGACCCAAAATCGGAGGATCGGTCTATATATCAGCTATATCCAAATCTGGACCGATCTAGACAAAATTGATGAAAGATGTCGAATGGCCTAACACAACTCATCGTCTTAAATTTCAGTAAAATCGAATAATAAATGTGGCTTTTATGGGCTTAAGACCATAAATCGGGGGATCGGTCTATATGGCAGCTATATCTAAATCTGGACCGATCTGAGCCAAATTAACGGTGGATGTCGAAGGGCCTAACACAACTCACTGTCCCAAATTTTAGCAAAATCGGGTAATAGATGTGACTTTTATGGGCCTAAGACCCTAAATCTGAGGATCGGTCTATATGGGGGCTATATCAAGATATAGTCCGATATAGCTCATCTTCAAACTTATGGACAAAAAAAGAATCTGTGCAAAGTTTCAGCTTAATATCTCTATTTTTAAAGACTGTAGCGTGATTTCAACAGACAGACGGACATGTCTAGATCGTCTTTGATTTTTACGCTGATCAAGAATATATATATATTGGGTTGCCCTAAAAGTAATTGCGGATTTTTTAAAAGAAAGTAAATGTATTTTTAATAAAACTTAGAATAAACTTTAATCAAATATACTTTTTTTACACTTTTTTTCTAAAGCAAGCTAAAAGTAACAGCTGATAACTGACAGAAGAAAGAATGCAATTACAGAGTCACAAGCTGTGAAAAAGTTTGTCAACTCCGACTATATGAAAAATCCGCAATTACTTTTTGGGCAACCCAATACTATATAGGGTCGGAAATGAATATTTCGATGTGTTGCAAACGGAATGACAAAATGAATATACCCCCATCCTTCGATGGTGGGTATAAAATTGCATTTATTACCCAATTTCGCTGAAATTTGAATCAGTGAGTTGTTTTAAGCCAACCGCCATCTGAAACCAAATATAGTACATATCGGAATGTATTTAGATATAGCTCTCATATATACCGTTAAGCCGATTAAGGGTCTGAAGCTCACAAAAGCTTTATTTATTACCCGATTTCGTCGAAATTTGAAATAATGAGGTGCTTTAAGCCTTCCGACATACGACCCACATATGAGTCAGATCAGACTATATAAATATAGCTATATATTATCCGAAAATGTTACTTGTATATGAGTTCTCGGGACGTGAATAAAATATAATCGATGCCAGCCACTATTAAGATAAAACTACGGATGTAGTAGACGAAAGGGTTTGGGTATATACCCTTGGTAATGGATATCCAAAGTTCGGCCCGACCGTTTGCAACACAAAGAAATATCAATTCCCGACCCTACAAAATATATTGGGTTGCCCAAAAAGTAATTGCGGATTTTTCATATAGTCGGCGTTGACAAATTTTTTCAACGGCTTGTGACTCTGCAATTTCATTCTTTCTTCTGTCAGTTATAAGCTGTTACTTTTAGCTTGCTTTAGAAAAAAAGTTTAAAAAAAGTATATTTGATTAAAGCTCATTCTAAGTTTTATTAAAAATGCATTTATAGGGTGATTTTTTTGAGGTTAGGATTTTCATGCATTAGTATTTGACAGATCACGTGGGATTTCAGACATGGTGTCAAAGAGAAAGATGCTCAGTATGCTTTGACATTTCATCATGAATAGACTTACTAACGAGCAACGCTTGCAAATCATTGAATTTTATTACCAAAATCAGTGTTCGGTTCGAAATTTTGACAAATTTTGTTCAGCGATGAGGCTCATTTCTGGTTGAATGGCTACGTAAATAAGCAAAATTGCCGCATTTGGAGCGAAGAGCAACCAGAAGCCGTTCAAGAACTGCCCATGGATCCCGAAAAATGCACTGTTTGGTGTGGTTTGTACGCTGGTGGAATCATTGGACCGTATTTTTTCAAAGATGCTGTTGGACGCAACGTTACGGTGAATGAACACATTTCGAACCGAACACTGATTTTGGTAATAAAATTCAATGATTTGCAAGCGTTGCTCGTTAGTAAGTCTATTCATGATGAAATGTCAAAGCATACTGAGCATCTTTCTCTTTGACACCATGTCTGAAATCCCACGTGATCTGTCAAATACTAATGCATGAAAATCCTAACCTCAAAAAAATCACCCTTTACTTTCTTTTAAAAAATCCGCAATTACTTTTTGGACAACCCAATATATATTTCGGATCGTCTAAGACGGTTGAACGATGTCCGTGTGTCTGCCCGTCTGTACGTCGTGCTCTAATTCAAAAGACATTTCATTTAAGATCTATATTGCCGTAGTCAATAAATATGTCCGATTTGAGGAGTTTTTTGGGGGTGAGATGACCCACGAAACACTTAGTTCCGCAATTGGATATCAGATTCGTTTTCTACTCTCAAATACCTTAAATTTAAGTCCCATATTGTAGTGATTGGTCTACAAATCCTTTTGCCAGGTTTTGGGGTGTGTGACTCTCCTAGGCAACCCAACCCAGATTTTGATACCAAATTTTTGGTTTTAGGTCGCTGTAAGTGTGCAAAAAAAATTCGCTTAAATCGCCTTACACATCTCCGAGATCAGTCGTTTTTGAAAATTATGGTAGATATATTATACCTATTTTTTCTTTGTCAAAGATTGACATTTAAACTACCTTAAACACCGTCTTGGGTGGGAAAGTTGAAACTAATACCGCAAACAACAGCAACGAAATTCCTATATTTTATTTTTCTTTATTCAAAGGACCGATAGGTTGTCAAAATTAAGATACATGCTGGACTATTAATTTGTACCACTCTGCCCTCTCTCTGTTCATGTTGGCTTCTCCAAATTAGCGTCATTTACTGGCTGTTTTTAATTGGACCAACTTATTCTAATTAGGTCAAGTAAATCCAATTGAAGACTGCCAGATGGCGCTAATAAGTAGATCATCATGTGGTGGTTATCTATGAATAGGCATTCATTCAAGTAAATCCAATTGAAGACTGCCAGATGGCGCTAATAATTAGATCATCATGTGGTGGTTGTCTATGAATAGTCATTCATAGACAAACACCATACCATTATTAAAAAGTCATCATTTAGTAATTTTTTAAATCAAATCCATATTAAATGATTTTCTGTGGCAAAGAACTACTTTGCCAGTCTATATACTTGGAGCGGCGGCGATAGTTCTTACTATTAAACTATGTAGAACTTTTAAACAAAAACGTGTTGCCCAGCAACACGTCGTTTGGTCTTGTCTATCGAAGGTGGTGGGTATAAAAATATTGCAGGACTCATAAAAATCCAACTTTTTGGGGTTAAATAAAGTCCAGCCAAATGACTTATGAATTATGCCCTCCAGTATTGAAAGAGGTAGCATAACTTAGGTTAGGTTGAAAACAGGGTGCAGATAATAATCCGCCACATATCACAATAGACATGCACCTTAGCCAGCAATCGGCTTGTTGTGCACTCTAAAAACTATAAAGTAACCTCGAAAAAAAATCTAAGTTAGGAATTTCCTGCGTCTTACAAAATCCTTAATTGTTTCCTATACCACTCCCCTATGTTGGTTCATGTCTGGTATCGTGTCCCCACCTAAGTACCGGTGCCTGTTAGACGCGTAAGCCGGGCAATGTCATAGCAAATGCTCCAACTTCTCTTCATTTTCCCTGTATGCCCTACACATGCTATCGCATTCCGCACCGGTTTTACATAGGTGAGCTCGTAGTCCTATGTGTCCCGTCCGGATACCAATAGCTATACTGACCACCTTCTTACATCCTTTCAGTAATAGCGTCGTCTTCTCACGGTCTAGACCCCTCCATAGGATTTTCGCCGTCTTACCGACCGTTTCGCTGTCCCACAGGGTTGCATGCGCATTCGCCGCTCACGCCCTTAACTCAGACCGCATCGACCCGAAAGGCTTCGGAATAATCAAGTTTATTGACGGCAGTTCTCTGGCCTTCACCGCCAAATCGTCTGCCCTTTTGTTACTCCTTATGCCGTTATGGTCTGGCAACCAAACGATGCGGATTATGTCATTCTCAGAGAAGGCGTTAATCTCCTTCTTACACTGCAAGACTGTTCGTGACCTTACCGTCCTGGTTGTTATTACCTTTATGGCAATTTCACCGTTCATAAAGATGTTCACACTCGACGTCCTCGCGTTAGCACCACACCACCTCACGCATTCCATGATCGCACGGATCTCCGCCTTCAGGACCGTATTATGTTCAGGCAGTCTAAAACTGAACTCAGTCCCAGGGTTCTCAATGTAGACCCCCAGGCTGTTCCCCAGCTTTGATCCATCCGTGTAACATGATCTTCCAAATGGCAATACTGGGGTCCCGTCAATCCAAGACTGTGCTGCTGGCAGCAGTGCCTCACACTAGACCCCAAGGTTTTCCATTTCCTCCGATGGTATGATCAGCTCTCATCCTCAATCCATTCTTCCATCGCCTTAAGTATCACAGCCGCAGTGGCTGCCTCACACTTAATCTGTATGTCAATGGGTCGGTCATGGTCCTCAGCGCTCCGCCTATGCCAAGACAACATGTTCTCTGAACCTTTTGTATGGTCCATATGTTGCACTTTTTCTCCGTAGCTGTCCACCAAACTACTAAGGCTTAAGTAAGTATTGGTCTAATCACGTTTCTGTTAAACCAGTAGAATATGCTTGAATTCAGGCCCCATTTCGATCATTCGGCCCTTCTCAGTACGCTCCTGAATGTTCCATGGTTTTGAGTAGAAAGGAAGTAAGGCTTATTGGTCTGTAGGCCTTTGGTGTCGCATTACTTGCCTTGCCGGCTATGGGAATAAACACCACCATTGCCTCCTGCCAGGCTATGGGAGTATATGCAAGTCCTAGGCACTCTATAAAAATAGTGGCCAGATGCGACGCCAGATAGTCGCCCTCCGGTCTGGGTCGCTTTAATGGTTTGAAGCTCCTCAAGGTTTCTTTGACCATAAATTCCGTTATGATAAACCTTCGATCGACCTAATTATTTGAAGATTCCGGTGTCGCCGTGAGTCCCGTCGTATCGTGTGGAAAATGCGTTTTCATCAAAACCCTCAACATGTCCTCCGTTGTTTCTGCTCTCACTTCCATGTCGTCAACTAACGTTTCAGTTTGGACATGGTTGTTTGAGAGAAACTTTTTCTTCTTGGCGGCGTCATTTACGCTATCGATCTGGTCGCCGAAATGCTTCCAGGAGGCACGTTTTGCCGCTCTGGTAATCTTATTGTATTCCTTGAGCCGTGAGTAATACACATCCCAATATTCTGCGGTCCTCCTTCCTAATGTTGTGAATCTCCCCGGTCATCCAGGTTTTTTCTTGGGCTGATTTTTTTTCTCGAAGAGCACAACTATCTTCGAAAAACTCCACTAGGGCAGTCGTAATCCTGTTGACATTGTCGTCAATGTCTTCTTTGCTTGGATAATCTAAATCATCGTGCCCAAGTCTTCTTCTGAGTTGTATTCCGAATTTTGTCCAGTTGGTTTTCAACTTATTAAGGAAGCTTATCGGATTTGGCGCTGGTCGTGCTATTCTAAAACTAATGTATCAATGGTCAGACAAAGAGTGTTCCACAGAGTTCCTCTAATCCTGAACCTCATCGATTAGATTTTCCGAACACATCTAATACCTCGCCCCTAATTAACGAAGGTAGCGGTGTTATCAATATTAACTGTTATAAGGTCTTTAGTATTCAAGAATTCTGCCACGGCTTGGCCCCGCTTATTAGTGTTGATACTACCCCACGAAATGTGGTCAGAGTTCGCATCGTACCCTATTAGTACCCCGTTTCCAGTCTGTTTTGCTTTCCTCACCAACCGTTGCAGCTTCGACGTAGGTGGCAGTGTCGGAGAGTCGAAAGGCAGATAAAGTGATGCCAGGTATGCTCCACCGTCTCCCTGGCTCAGCACTGTTGCATCCGACATTGACAACTCTGGGGAAAATACATAATTTAAATTTTTAATGACAAATAACGCAGGACCTCGGCCGAGTACCAGTTTTAGCATAGAATTGCATTGCCTGATGTTCCAACATTAGGATCGTTGGCTATACCAGTCTTCCAAATCTTCAGTAAATGGGCTTCTTGAAAGTAGGTTATGTTCTCATCATTGGCTCCCGGTGCATTAGGTGTCATTGAGTTCTCTGTCACTGCACTGCCTTATGTTTCAGCATTAAGATCTTTATCCTTTCTGGTCTTTCTTATCTCGAGAAGGTCGTTGGATCCCTGTTCGTTAGGCTGTGTTGGGTCTCTCGCCCCTGCACTGCCTGATGTTTTAGCATTAGGATCTTTGCTTATCATAATCTTTCCAATATTGGGAGAGTCGATGAATATCTCGTCGTCGGGCCCCTGTCCATTAGGCGTTATTGAGTGTCCCGCCACTGCACCGTCTGATGGCTCAATATGAGGATATTTGCCTATCATACTTGAGAATGAAAAATTTCCTCCAAATCGGATAAGAAATACATTTAGATGGGAAATTAAATTGAGTTTCAGTATACACGTGATCGATACTAGCATATCAAAACCATATCAAAACATTGTTTACCTTAAATGATAACGCTATTGATATACCCAAAAAGGAACTTATGCAGACAATTTAAACAAACATGCCATATTAATTGATTTTCATTGCTATTCTTTTATTTTATATAATTTTTTCTTTTCCTCTACAGAAAGCAGAATTGACACTTTCTAGATGCGATTGTTAAACAATTGAGATGGGACACAATCGGTATTTTCTGGCAAATCACACATACCAGTCAAAGAGTTGAAATAGTTTGGACTGCAGCTAGCAACAATGGCAGCTCCATTGCTACAAACGTAATATTCGCTACAACTCTTCATAGAGGCGAATTTAAAGTTATTCGGTTTGTTTTGGCACACTGAACGCAAATACAAATCAATGGTGGCCTTAACGGCTTGGGGTGGAGCAAAGAGATTGGCATCTGCAGCAGCAGCAAAGTTTGTATCCGAAGAAGCACATGGAGCTACAGTTGTAGTGGTGCAGGGAGTTGTTGTTATAACTATTGTAGTGCAGGTAGTAGTCCTAGTGGTTGTTGTTGTTGTTTTGGTAGTAGTTGTAGTTGTTTTGGTAGTAGTTGTAGTTGTTTTGGTAGTAGTTGTTGTTGTTGTTTTGGTAGTAGTTGTAGTACAAGCTGTGGTTGTCGTGGTAGTTGTTTTTGTTGTAGTTGTGGTTGGTTTGGTAGTAGTTGTTGTTGTAGTTGTTTTGGTAGTAGTTGTTTTTGTGGTAGTAGTTGTTGTTGTAGTAGTAGTTGTTTTGGTAGTAGTTGTAGTACAAGCTGTGGTTGTCGTGGTAGTTGTTTTTGTTGTAGTTGTGGTTGGTTTCGTAGTAGTTGTTGTTGTAGTTGTTTTGGTAGTAGTTGTTTTTGTGGTAGTTGTGGTTGTTTTGGTAGTAGTTGTTGTTGTAGTAGTAGTTGTTTTGGTAGTAGTTGTAGTACAAGCTGTGGTTGTCGTGGTAGTTGTTTTTGTTGTAGTTGTGGTTGGTTTGGTAGTAGTTGTTGTTGTAGTTGTTTTGGTGGTAGTTGTTTTTGTTGTAGTTGTGGTTGTTTTGGTAGTAGTCGTTGTACAAGCTGTGGTTGTCGTGGTAGTTGTTTTAGTGGTCGTTGTAGTAGTTGTTGTCGTTGTTTTGGTGGTAGTTGTTGTTGTAGTAGTTGTGGTTGTAGTGGTAGTTGTCGTTGTGGTTGTAGTAGTAGTTGTCGTTGTGGTACAAGGGGTTGTCGTTGTAGTAGTTCTGGTAGTTGTAGTCGTAGTGGTAGTTGTCGTTGTGGTACAAGGGGTTGTCGTTGTAGTAGTTCTGGTAGTTGTAGTCGTAGTGGTAGTTGTCGTTGTTGTGGTTGTTGTTGTCGTTTTGGTAGTTGTTGTGGTGGTTGTGGTTGTAGTCGTGGTTGTAGTCGTGGTTGTAGTCGTGGTTGTAGTCGTGGTTGTAGTTGTTGTGGTGGTGGTCGTTGTGGTGGTTGTGGTTGTAGTACAAGATGTTGTTGTAGTGGTGGTTGTTGTTGTGGTTGTGGTTGTAGTGGTCGTTGTAGTTGTTGTGGTGGTAGTCGTTGTGGTGGTGGTCGTTGTGGTGGTAGTCGTTGTGGTGGTTGTTGTGGTAGTAGTCGTAGTTGTGTTTGTAGTACAAGTTGTTGTTGTAGTGGTGGTTGTGGTGGTTGTTGTCGTTGTGGTTTTTGTTGTGGTGGTTGTAGTAGTTGTTGTTGTCGTTGTAGTAGTAGTCGTTTTAGTGGTGGTGGTTGTTGTTGTTGTTGTAGTACATTTTGTTGTTGTAGTGGTGGTGGTTGTAGTAGTAGTCGTTTTAGTGGTGGTGGTTGTGGTCGTGGTGGTGGTGGTGGTTGTAGTAGTCGTGGCTTTTGTCGTTGTTGTCGTTACCGGTGTTGTTGTCTTTGTCGTAGTACTTGCTGTTGTAGTACATGGTGGTGTCGTTGTTGTATCAGAACATGGTTCAGTTCCCACATCTCTTGCCGATCTGCCCGATGGTTCACAATTCTTCGTGTCAATATTGAATACCTGATTGTCTTTGCAAGACCATCTGTTGGTGACGGAATTTTGACGACATGTGTAAAAGACAGCTGGATCTTGCGAATCAACTGCATAACCAGTGGAAATGCCACAGCAGGGACCTTCACAATTCAATGCTACATCCGAAGTTATATCCAATTTGGCCGCACTGGTAACTGTTATAGCCAATAACAGGCATGCTAAGGCTGAAAGCAGTGAAGATGTATTCAAATGATAAGAAATGTCAATGTTATTATTGCAACCATAGGACTGTATATGCTTTACCGTAAATTGTCTTCATTGTCCAAAAGCAAAATTTTTTCTCTTTTACCACGAAGAGCGTTTTGCCAGGTATGGTATGACTTACCCTATAATGGGGTCTCATTTATATACGGTATCACTGCCGCCAATCTCCTCTATTGTAGAAATTGTAATGTGGACCTGCTGAAAGTCTTATCATGATGAAAATGCTGTCACTGATTCTTATCAGCAACAAAAGAAAGCGTATTGTGCCAAATTTAATGCATTAACAATGTATTTCTCTTACAAGTTTTTTTACGCGAAAAACAAGCTGCGTTTTTTTCGGCATTATAAGCGTGTGCCATTTGATAAGACCTAATGCCGAATATCTAAATATAGCATCAGTTGCAAGTTAAATGTGCATCCAACGAAGCGGAACTTGTCCACACTAAAAAAAAAAAAAACAAGTAAAAGCGTGCTAAGTTCGGCCGGGCCGAATCTTATATACCCTCCAGCATGGATCGCATTTGTCGAGTTCTTTTCCCGGCATCTCTTCTTAGGCAAAAAAGGATATAAGAAAAGATTTGCTCTGCTATTGGAGCGATATCAAGATATGGTCCGGTTTGGACCACAATTAAATTACATGTTAGAGAACTATATGAAATGTCATCCAATTCGAATAAGAATTGCGCCCTTTGGAGGCTCAAGAAGTAAAATAGAGAGATCGATTTATATGGGAGCTGTATCGGGCTATAGACCGATTCAGATCATAATAAACACGTATGTTGATGGGCATGAGACGATCCGTAGTACAAAATTTCAGGCAAATCGGATAATAATTGCGAACTCTAGAGGCTCAAGAAGTCAAGATCCCAGATCGGTTTATATGGCAGCTATATCAGGTTATGGACTGATTTGAACCTTATTTGACACAATTGTTGAAAGTAAAAATAAAATACGTCATGCAAAATTTCAGCCAAATCGGATAGGAATTGCGCCCTCCAGAAGCTCAAGAAATCAAATCCCCAGATCTGTTTATATGACAGCTATATCAAAACATGGACCGATATGGCCCATTTACAATCCCAACCGACCTACACTAATAAGAAGTATTTGTGCAAAATTTCAAGCGGGTATCTTCACTCCTTCGATAATAAGCGTGTTTTCGACAGACTGTCGGACGGACATGGCTAGATCGACTTGAAATGTCATGTCGATCAAGAATATATCTACTTTATGGGTTCTTAGAGGAATATTTCGAGGAGATACAAACAGAATGACGAAATTAGTATAGCCCCAGGCTATGGTAGAGGGTCTAAAAACTATTAATTGAACAGTCAACTGTTTAGTCAAATAAGAACCACATACCTATCAAACTTTGAAACGGATGGTCACATCCGTTTGTAAATAGGAAATTATTTAGCTGCCATATAAATCGTTCGGGGATCTTGGCATCTTGAGCCTTTAGAGGGCGCAATTCTCATCCGATTTGACAGAAATTTTGTACAACGACTCAGCTCATGATCTTCAACATACGTGTCTAATATGGCCTGAAACGACCCATAGCGTGAAGAAGCTCCCATATAAACCAATTTCCCGATTTTGCTTCTTGAGCCCCTACAAGACCCAATTTTTATCCGAATAAACTGAAATGTTACACAATGACTTT
This sequence comes from Stomoxys calcitrans, assembly GCF_963082655.1. NCBI lineage: Eukaryota > Metazoa > Arthropoda > Insecta > Diptera > Muscidae > Stomoxys > Stomoxys calcitrans. The sequence continues at coordinate 156,865,513 of NC_081554.1, forward strand.
TACCATACTTGATATAGCTCCAATAGCATAACAGTTCTTATTCAATATTCTTTGTTTTTTTGTTACTTTGCATAAACACGTATGCAAAATTTCATTATAATCGGCTAAGATTTGAATATATAGCTCCTATATATATTTCGCCCGGTTTACACTTATAAGGCCGCATAATTTTCAAACGATTTTAGCACCGATAGTTTTGTCACTGATTTTACCACATCTCCTAGATTTCATCAAAATCGTTTCAGATTTGGATATAGCACCAGTGCAGATTTAGATATAACTCTCATATACATATATATATATATATATATATATTGGGTTGCCCAAAAAGTAATTGCGGATTTTTCATATATTCGGCGTTGACAAATTTTTTCACAGCTTGTGACTCTGTAATTGCATTCTTTCTTCTGTCTGTTATCGGCTGTTACTTTTAGCTTGCTTTAGAAAAAAAGTGTAAAAAAGTATATTTGATTTAAGATCATTCTAAGTTTTATTAAAAATGCATTTACTTTCTTTTAAAAAATCCGCAATTACTTTTTGGGCAACCCATATATATATATATATATATATATATATATATATATATATATATATATATATATATATATATATATATATATTGCCCGAATTTATAATTATAGGGTAGGTGTAGGGTATTATTTAGTCGGATCCGCCCGATTTTAGCCTTTCTTTACTGGTTTATTTTGTAACTATTAACGTCCATGGTAAGTATGGTTCAAATATTTACACATATTTCAACTATACTTACCTGGCATAGCTCCCGATTTTCTTTTTTGAGCCACTGGAAGCCGCAACTATTAAACGATTCAGCAGAAATTTAGCACATAGTGTTTTGCTACGACTTCTACCAATCGCGCCGAGTATGGTCCAAATCGATACCTGATACAGCTTCCATATAAACCGATCACCCCATTTGGCATCTTTATTCTTAACAAATTTCACTGAAATTTCGCGCTAACTTCAACAATAGAGGTCAATTACCTGATATAGCACCCATATAAACCAAAGTGGCGATTTGACATCTTGAGACCCCTGAAGGCACAATTACTATGCGATTTAGCTGTTAACTGATATAATTTCCGTATAAACCAACCTCTCAGTCTTCTACGACCCCCAGAAGCTCAAACTTTTGGCTTGAAACTTGTAGCAGTTGGTGGGTTAACAGTTTGTGTGTTAGGTGGTGGGCTCCCCAGATTCGGAACATTGCACTTTTTTACTTGTTATAATTAGGTGGTGGGCTCCCCAGATTCGGAACATTGCACTTTTTTACTTGTTATAATAAATCCTCTATATGCAAAGATACATATGTGAGCCAATTTGGATCATATTTGGTACAGCTAAATCGGGAAATAAATGCGCCTTTTATGGGCTTAAGAATCTATATCACCATATCAGTTCATATGGCAACTGTATCCAAATAAAATTCGATGTGAACCGTTCTCGGCTCGGATTCTAGAAGGCCTAATACAACCCACTCTTTAAAATTTAAGACCCTATACCGCTAAATATGTTTATACGGCAACCATTAGAGAAGCCAGTACAGCTTTCTGGGGTGGGGGGATAAAGACCTTTCAGCACCAATAAAATTAGCAAACATTATCGAAAACAATGGCATTTTTGAAATTCTGTGGGGGGCTACAACTTTTCTGGGAGGTGCTTACACCCCCCCCCCCCCCCCCCCTCTCTATCTCCCAGAGACCACTCTACGCTTATGATGGCAACTTTACCTATGTGCAGCCCGATCGGCACCATATTTGGCAAGGACATCGAGAAGCGCTGAAGAGTTCACCATTTGCAAATTCAGCAATATCGGATAATAAATGCGCATTTTATGTCCTCCAGACCCTTAATCCGTACATCGGTCTATATGGTAGCTATATCCAAATGTGATCCGATTTGGCTCGTTGAAGAACTTCATCTGTCTATGAAAAATACAGCTCAATATCTTAATTTTCGTACCCTACACCATAGGATGGGGGGGTATACTAACTTCGTCAATCCGTTTGTAAGTAAGACCCCCTAAGTATATATATTCTTGATCGTCATGACATTTTAAGACGATCTAGCCATGTCCATTGAAAACTGTTCGACCCTCTGTCTGTTGAAAACTCTCTAAGTTTCGAAGCTGTAAAGCTAGGCGGTTGGAATTTTAGCACGCGAATTTCTGGTATCACTGTAAACAACTGTACTAAGTATGGTTCAGGTTGGCTCATAACCTGATATAGCTGCTATATGAACCGATCTCCCGATGAGACTTCTTGAGCTTCTAGAGGGTGCAATTCTTATTCGATTTGGCTGATATTTTGCACGACCAGTTTTGTTATGACTTCCAACAACTGTGCTAATTATGATTCAAATCGGTCCATTACCTGGTATAGCTGTCATATAAACAAATCTGGGAACTTTCCATCTTGATCCTCTAGAGGGCGCAATTATTATCCGATTTGGCGGAAATTTTGTACATCTCCCTATTTTACATCCTTTGCCCCTAAAGGGCGATATTCTTATTCGATTTGAAATTTTACATAATGACTTCTGCTGAAGAAGCATATTGAAGTGCCTAACTCAACTTAATATCTCAAATTTTGGCAAAAATCGGCCAATAAATAAGCCTGTTATGGGCCTAAGACCCTAAATCGGCGGATCGGTCTATATGGCAGCTATATATCAGAATCTGAACCGATCTCGGCTAAATTTAAGAAAGATGATATAGCTGCCATATAAACCGATATTGCGTCTTGACTTCTTGAGCCTCTCGAGGGCGCAAAAAATTGTGGATGACGTATTTTATTGTGAGTTTCAACAACTGTGACAAATAAGGTTCAAATCGATTCATAACCTGATATAGCTGCCAAATAAACCGATATTGGGTCTTGACTTCTTGAGCCTTTAGAGGGCGCAATTCTTACCCGATTGGAATTAAATTTTGCACGACGTGTTTTGTTATGACATCCAAAAACTGCGCTAAGTATGGCTGATATAGCTGTCATAAAAACCAATCTGGGGACTTAACGTCTTTAGCTTCTAGAGGGCGCAATTCCTATCCGATTTGGCTGAAATTTTGCATGACGTATTTTATTGTGACTTCCAACAACTGTGCCAAATAAGGTTCGGTTCATAACCTGATATAGCTGCCATATAAACCGATCTGGGATCTTAAATTCTTGAGCCTCTAGAGGTCGCAAATATTATCCGATTTGCCTGAAATTTTGTACGACTGATCCTCTCATGACCATCAACATACGTGTTTATTATGGACTGAATCGTTCTATAGCCTGATTCAGCTCCCATATAAATTTATCTCTCTATTTTACTTCTTGAACCCCCAAAGGGCGCAATTCTTATTCGAAATGGCTGACATTTGACACAGGTCTTCAACATAAAATTTAATTGTGGTCCGAACCGGACCATATCTTGATATCGCTCTAATAGCAGAGCAAATCTTTTCTTTTATCCTTCTTTGCCTAAGATGAGATGTCGGGAAAAGAAAGAAAATGATCCATGGTGGAGGGTCTATAAGAGTCGGCCCGGCCGAACTTAGCACGCTTTTACTTGTTATTTTTATACCCTACACCACCATTGTGGTATAGGGTATTATAACTTTGTGCATTTGTTTGCAACGCTAAGAGGGAGAAGAGCTAGACCCATTAATAAGTATACCCATCGGCTTGAAATAACTTTCTGATTCAATTTAGCTATATCCGTCTGTCTTTCTGTCGATGTATTCTTGTAATCAAGGTACTGGTCGCATTTGTTATAAAATTTTGCACAAGTCTCTTTTTTGGTCCAAGCACGAACGCTATTGAAAATCAGTCCAGATTTAGATATAGCTCCAATAAATATCTATCTTTCGATGTGTCTGTAGTAGAGACCATTTAAGTCCTATCGATAAAATTCTTACGAAAAAAATCTCATTGGGTTGCCCAAAAAGTAATTGCGGATTTTTTAAAAGAAAGTAAATGCATTTTTAATAAAACTTAGAATGAACTTTAATCAAATATACTTTTTTTACACTTTTTTTTCTAAAGCAAGCTAAAAGTAACAGCTGATAACTGAGAGAAGAAAGAATGCAATTACAGAGTCACAAGCTGTGAAAAAATTTGTCAACGCCGACTATATGAAAAATCCGCAATTACTTTTTGGGCAACCAATACAATGTTCTATTCAGTTTATCAATAGATATGCAAAATTAAAATCTGACTATGTTACAACATTGGTTTCAAATAGTGAAAAAAGCATAGTTGAAAAAAAAAAATCAGTTATTAAAACTATCCATTAATATAGATAACCGCAGACAATTTGTACTTTACTGTGGTATAGGTTATTATAACTTGGTGCATTTGTTTGTAACACACAGAAGGAAGTGAGATAAATCCTTTGATAAGTATACGGATTCACTCAGAATTATTTTCTAATTCCATTTAGCTATGTCTGTCTGTCCGTCTGTATGTATGGTTTTGTTAATTTGGTACCGGTCGACATTTTCATCCGATCGTCTTTGACACATAAGCAGGTTAAGTTCGAAGATGGGCTATATCGGACTATATCTTGATATAGCCCCCATATAGACCGATCCGCCGATTTAGGGTCTTAGGCCCATAAAAGCCACATTCATTATCCGATTTTGCTGAAATTTGAGACAGTGAGTTGTGTTGGGCCCTTCGATATCCTTTTTCAATTTGGGCCAGATCGGTCCAGATTTGGATATAGCTGTCATATAGACCGATCCGGCGATTTGGGGTCTTCCATAAAAGCCACATTTATTATCCTATTTTGCTGAAATTAGGGGCAGTGAGTTGTGTAAGGCCCTTCGACATCTTTCTGCAATATGGCCCAGATCGGTTCAGATTTGGATATAGCTGCCATACAGACCTATCCTCCGATATAGGGTCTTAAGCCCATAAAAGCCACATTTATAATCTGAATTTGTTGAAATTTGGGGCAGTGAGTTGTGTAAGGCCCTTCGACATCTTTCTGCAATATGGCCCAGATCGGTTCAGATTTGAAAATAGGTGCCATATAGACCGATCTTCCGATTTAAGGTTTTGGGTCCATAAAAGCCCAACTTATAGTCCAATGTCGCCGAAATTCGGGACAGTGAGTTGTGTTAGTCTCTACGATATTCTTCTCCAATTTGGCTCATGTCGGTCCAGATTTGAATATGGCTGCCATATAGACCGATCCGCCGATTTAGGGTCTTAGGAACATAAAAGCCACATTAATTATCAGATTTTGCTGGAATTTGGGACAGTGAGTTGTGTTAGGCCCTTCGATATTCTTCTTCAATTTGGCTCATATCGGTCTAGGTTTGAATATTGCTGCCATATACATCGATCTCTAGATTTAAAGTTTTGGGCCCATAAACCGCGAATTTATTGTCCGATGTCGCCGAAATTTGGAAGAGTGAATTAAGTTTAGACCCTCGACATACGTCTGCAATATGGTACTGATCGGTCCTGATTTGGATATAGCTGCCACATAGACCGATCTCCCGAGCCAGCGGGAATGCATATTTGACTTAGTACATTATTAATAAATTTTCTTCCGGTAGTATTGATACCTAAAAACTCCAGGAATGTGTCCCTCTATGGCACAGACTGAATATCTCTCCCGAAGGAACCAGTCTATCGAACACAGCTTGTAATTCAACCGGTGATAAATCATCAGGGCTTGGCGACTTAAAGGAGTCGGAACTTTTTATCACCCCAAGGATTTTCGACTCCGACACAAAAGGCTCTGACAAATTAGTGCATATTAGTGACAAGCTCTTCTGGCGACAGTTTGTCCGTTGGAGAGTTTCCCGGGAAAGTTCTAGTTCTTCTTCACTAGTCATTATCCATGCATACCCTGAATTCTGAATATATCCCACCGTAATAGGTTTCGAGAATAGGATCTTCCTTAGCCTAGAGGCCTGAGATCAATCTTCCGCGGGGCTGCAGAATTCCATCCAATATTTGTTTTGAGCCTTTTTCCACTAGCCCTTTTATTTTTTAACGCAACCTTTTAAAGGTCCCAATGGTGTAGGGCCGTTGTGGCTTTTGCCCATGTTGAAAAATGTTCTCACTAACCTTCCTTAGATCAACCAGCTCCGGGGTCCAGCAAGGCGGTCGCTGTTCGCCCCCTGGTTTCGCTCTAGAAAATGCTGTCACAAGCGTGTCATTCTGGACCTTCTTCATCCGCTTGAACAGTAAGTCTATATCCTCACAGTTTCCACATCCTTGTCAGGCCTAGAGCGTATAGTTGGGCAGAAACTGTGCCGAAATTTCTCCAAATTCGCCTTTCTTTAACTTAGCCGAACGACCAGTTCTGCAGTATTTTCTCCACAGCTGGCACTAATATAATGACGATCAATGGATCAAAGTACATATTTAAGCAGGAATTATGATTGAGGTATAAACTTTACTCTGTTCCCCTACTGATGCTGTGAAGAAATGTACGATTTGACTCAGATCTTTTTCTTGATTCCGCTTAGCCATGTCCGTCTGTCCGCATAACTTTTCCATTTTTCGAGAAATTTGCCACATATCACTTTTTTAGCCCAAAGAAAAGCGCCATGAATTTCGATATAGCTCCCATGTATATAGTTAGCCCGATTTACACTTATAAGGACTTAGTTATTAAAATTTAAAATCGATTTGCACGAAATTCGGTATGGAAGGTTTTAACACAACTGAAAGCCTCTGCTAATTAGTATACCCCCTTCCACAATAGGATGGGGGTATACTAATTTCGTCATTCTGTTTGTAACACCTCGAAATATTCGTTTAAGACCCCTTGATCGTCGTGACATTTTAATTCGATCTAGCCATGTCTGTCCGTCTGTTTTTTTTTAAAGCACGCAAACTTTTGAAAAAGTAAAACTAGCCGCTTGAAATTTGACACAAATATTTCTCATTAGTGTAGGTCAGTTGGGATTGTAAATGGGCTATATCGGTCCATGTTTTGATATAGCGGCCTTATAAACCGATCTCGGATCTTGACTTCTTGAGCCTCAAGAGGGCACAATTCTTTTCCGATTTGGATGACATTTTGCACGAAGTGTTTTGGTATAAATCGGTCCATAACCTGATATAAATTTAGCTGCCATATATACGGATCTTGGATCTTGACTTCTTGAGCCACTAGAGAGCGCAATTCTCATCGGATTTGGCTGAAATTTTGCACAAAGTGTTTTGTTATGACTCCCAACAACTGTACTGAGTATGGTTGAAATCGCTCTATAACCTGATATAGCTGTCATATAAACCTATCTAGGGTCTTGAATTCTTGAGCGTCTAAAGGCCGCAATTCCTATCCGATTTGGCTGAAATTTTGCACAACGTGTTAGGTTATGACTTCCAACAACTGGGCTAAGTATGCTTTAGATCGGTTCATAACCTGATATAGCTGCCACATAAATCGATCATTAATCTTGACTTCTTGAGCCACTAGATGGCGAAATTCTTATCCAATTTTGCATGGGGTGTTTTGTTATGACTTCTAACAGCTGTGTTGGGTTATGACTTCCAACAACTGGGCCACTAGATGGCGAAATTCTTATCCAATTTTGCATGGGGTGTTTTGTTATGACTTCTAACAGCTGTGTCAAAAAGATCACGAAGTCCCTGAATGACTCGCTTGTGTCAGCATATCCTAGTGCCAAGCCAAGGGGCAAACAGCAACCGCCATGGTGGACGCCAGAGCTGGTTGGTATAAGGAAGGACTGCAGAAAACTGTTCAACAGAGCAAAAGCCACAAGAGCACCAAACGATTGGGACACCTATAAGGCTAAGCTAAGAAAATATAAGGGCGAGCTGAGAAAGGTTGAGAACAAATCCTGTGTAGTATTCTGCAGCTTCGTAGAGGATACATCTGAGGTCCCTACGCTAAGGAAGATTCTGTCCTCGAGAAGTCAGAGAATGGTTCAAATCGATCAATAATCTGATATAGCTGCCATTTAACCAATCTGGGATCCTGACTTCTCGAGCCTCCATAGGGCGTGATTATTATCCGACTTCAACATATGTGTTAAATATGGCCCGAATCGGTCTATAGCCTGATACAGCTCCCATAAAAACGCGATTTCTCTATTTTACTTCTTGAGCCCCTAAAGATCGCAATTCTTACTCGAATTGGCTGAAATTTTACACAATGACTTCTACCACTGCAATGGTCTCCAACATTCAATTCAATTATGGTCCGAATCGGACCATAACTTGATATAGCTCCAATATGAAATCAATTCTTTCCTTTTATCCTCTGTTTGCCTAAAAACGAGATATCGGGAAAAGAACTCGACAAATGCTATCTATGGTGGAGGGTATATAAGATTCGGCCCGGCCGAACTTAGCACCCTTTTACTTGTTTTAAATCGGTTCACATTTGGGTATAGCTACCATTATAGTTTTCAGCAGAGGGTTACTACAGCTTCAACATTGAATTTCGACTATTATATCTTTATTATCTGAATCTAAATCGAAATTTGCCGTAGCTGGCATAGGAATTCAAGGGTTTATTGTAACAATTTGTCTTAAATATAATGTAAAATCGAGCGAAAAAAACTCATTAAAAATTTACACCACTGCAATAATGCAGCCGGAAAGGTGAAAGTCAGCCTCGTCACCGGAAGAAACTAACGCAGGTTGTTAATCAGCATTTCCTATGCATTTTGACTGGCAACAAAATCGCGTTCAGTTAATTCTTGCACAACAGTCAATTTATAGTGATGAAATTTAAGAAGTTCCCATCTGCGAACCGATCTCCAGGTAGGACGCAAAGCTGATTGCTTCACTCTTTCAGTGTTTTCCGGAGTTCTGATAGGCCGTTCAAGTCCATTTCTGGGTTTAGCGACACTTCCACGCCTCCAAAAATTAGCTAACCCACGATAGAATCGAATTACGGCCGGGAACTAGTCTGTAAGAAGAAGTTTCAAAGCGATCGCGGAAGGCACGTTGCGTAGTGAGCGACCGTTAGAAAAGAAGCTCTCAACGGCGAAGGCCCGCTGCCCCGAAGACCAGAGCATGATTGCAACTGACTGGAGTGAGAAACAAACTTGGGGACTTCCCCCTCCAGATGCACCCTCTCCAAACGAGTAACTTTCTCTGGCGCATTCTGTACATCTATCACCATGGATCATGTACATCCATCACCTTCGACAAATTCTCGGGACAATTATTTTCTATATGAACGCACTCAGGTCAGGGGATGGCGGCTTAGGATTTATTGGATTTTAGACGTACATTGCGAAGTGTTACAAACGATAGGCTATATTTGAAACCACATTGCTGGTTTAGGGTATAACAAGGCATGACTTAAGCTCCCCTGGCGTATATCCAATCCAACCAACAATAAGATACGGTACAAATTTAAATAAAATTGGTTTCATATTGAATATTTTGCGATTAAATACATATTTTATATAATACTTTTAGTCAATTTCTAGCACGGAGAAGTACATTATTTATTGGTTTTCCAGCGATACCATCGAGTTTCAATTTTCTTCGAACTCAATGAATTAGTAATTATGTCTGAATGCAGCAGACTGAATGCATCCAGTATTCTCTGGCAAATCGCAAGTGCCCTTCAGGGCGTTGAAATACAATCGACCACAGCTAACGGGTAAAGCGATACCATTTTGACACATATAGTATTGATTGCAACTCTTCAAAGAGGCTACAAGGAAGTTGTTGGGCTTGTCACGGCACACAAAACGCATGTACATATCGATATTCGATTGCAATGTCTGTGGTGGCTGAAGAAGGGCTGGAGCACCAATGGCGGAATTTGCGGAATTGGCACAAGGTGTTACAGCCGTGGTCGTACATTTGGTAGTTGTAGCGGTACAGGCAGTAGTTGAAGAGCAAGAAGTTGTGGATGCCAATGTAGTCGAGCAATCAGTTGTGGTCTCCGATGTGGTACATTCGGTTGATGTGGATTTTGTTGAAGTACATTCGGTTGTGGATTTCGTAGTGCATTCGGTTGTTGTGGCTTCTGTTGTAGTACATTCGGTTGTGGATTTCGTAGTGCATTCGGTTGTGGATTTCGTAGTGCATTCGGTTGTTGTGGCTTCTGTTGTAGTACATTCGGTTGTGGATTTCGTAGTGCATTCGGTTGTTGTGGCTTTTGTTGTAGTACATTCGGTTGTGGATTTTGCTGTAGTACATTCGGTTGTGGATTTCGTAGTGCATTCGGTTGTTGTGGCTTCTGTTGTAGTACATTTGGTTGTGGATTTCGTAGTGCATTCGGTTGTTGTGGCTTCTGTTGTAGTACATTCGGTTGTGGATTTCGTAGTGCATTCGGTTGTAGTGGCTTTAGTTGTAGTACATTCGGTTGTGGATTTCGTAGTGCATTCGGTTGTGGATTTCGTAGTGCATTCGGTTGTTGTGGCTTCTGTTGTAGTACATTCGGTTGTGGATTTCGTAGTGCATTCAGTTGTGGATTTCGTAGTGCATTCGGTTGTTGTGGCTTCTGTTGTAGTACATTCGGTTGTGGATTTCGTAGTGCATTCGGTTGTTGTGGCTTCTGTTGTAGTACATTTGGTTGTGGATTTCGTAGTGCATTCGGTTGTTGTGGCTTCTGTTGTAGTACATTCGGTTGTGGATTTTGTTGTAGTACATTCGGTTGTTGTTGCTTCTGTTGTAGTACATTCGGTTGTGGATTTCGTAGTGCATTCAGTTGTGGATTTCGTAGTGCATTCGGTTGTTGTGGCTTCTGTTGTAGTACATTCGGTTGTGGATTTCGTAGTGCATTCGGTTGTTGTGGCTTCTGTTGTAGTACATTCGGTTGTGGATTTTGTTGTAGTACATTCGGTTGTTGTTGCTTCTGTTGTAGTACATTCGGTTGTGGATTTCGTAGTGGCTTTTGTTGTAGTACATTCGGTTGTTGTGGCTTCTGTTGTAGTACAAGAGGTTGTGGATTTTGTTGTAGTACATTCGGTTGTTGTTGCTTCTGTTGTAGTACATTCGGTTGTGGATTTCGTAGTGGCTTTTGTTGTAGTACATTCGGTTGTTGTGGCTTCTGTTGTAGTACAAGAGGTTGTTGTGGCTTTTGTTGTAGTACAAGAGGTTGTTGTGGCTTCTGTTGTAGTACAAGAGGTTGTTGTGGCTTTTGTTGTAGTGCAGGGGGTTGTAGTAGTTGTTGTGGTAGTTGTAGTGCAGGGGGTTGTTGTAGTGCAGGTGGTTGTTGTAGTGCAGGGGGTTGTTGTAGTGCAAGTGGTTGTTGTAGTGCAGGGGGTTGTAGTAGTTGTTGTTGTGGTGGATGTTGTCGAACATGGCGTTGTTGTGGTACAAGTTGTTGTTGAACACGTTGTAGTCGTGACAACAGTTGCTGTACACGGTGTCGTTGTCGCCGTCGTAGCTGTGCATGGTGGTGCCTCCGTGGCTACTGCCACTGGTACCATATGTTGCTCTACCACTGGTACCATATGTTGCTCTACCACTGGTTCGATATGTTGCTCTGGTACTACTGGTTCAATATGTTGCTCTACCACTGGTACCATATGTTGCTCTGGCACTGGTACCATATGTTGCTCTGCCACTGGTACCATATGTTGCTCTACCACTGGTTCGATATGTTGCTCTACCACTGGTACCATATGTTGCTCTGCCACTGGTTCGATATGTTGCTCTGGCAATGTTTCTATATGTTGCTCTGATACTGGTTCGATATGTTGCTCTGGCAATGTTTCTATATGTTGCTCTGATACTGGTTCAATATGTTGCTCTGCCACTGGTTCTATATGTTTCTCTGGCACTGGTTCCATAGGTTTCACTGCCACTGGTTCAATAGCTTGGTCTGGCCTTAGTTCTACATATCGCATTGGCCCCTCAACACATCCCGTGTCCTTGTGCGTACAGATTCCATTTTCGGAATCGAAAAAGAAGGGACATGCCCCCAACTTGGGTTGACCATTTTTACACTCATAGTACAGTGAACAGCTGCCCGGTACTAGGATACGGAAACCGTCTTCACGCGTATGACATATATAACGGGCGTAGTTTTCACTACTGAGAGTGGCAGCGCTACTGACCGTTAAAGTCAATAGAAGACATGCTAAGGCTTGCAAAATTTAAGAAAAAAAAAAATTATTTCGGAATATCCTTCGCGGTGGTCCTTTATAATTTTCCAACTTACCGTAGATTGCTTTCATTTCGGGGGTATTTCTTCTTCTTTTAATTGGCTGATCTATCCTGTGTAAGCGAACGCGTTTAAAAGTTTTGCGTTACTGCGTTGGAAATTTATTAGAAATTTGCTTTTTATATAGCTCCATTTTTGCTGTTTCTTTTGTTAAGTATTCCTTACAAATTTTGTTATACAGTTCCATTTGTCTAACCACACCTTGGGACAATATCTCTTGTTGATAAGATTCCTGAAACTGTTATCGCCTGGCCAATCTTCTGGTAGAGCAAGTTATCAATTTAGAGATTTTTTTCATAACAATAAAAGCGATATCGATATTTTGTTTTTGGACTTTTTAAGTTTCTTCTAATTATTTTAATGTATAAACTCTGTTTTTTTGTATTTTACACTTTCCATTGTAGAGGGATATATATATTCTACAATGTAAGAGCACAAACATTTACAGAAGGAGGTTGACTATCTGGCGCCCCATCTGGCCGCTATTTTCATAGTTTGACTACTTACATATATTCCAAAAGCCCGGCAAGGCATGTTATGCGTTTAAGCCTTACGACCTTTTTGCTCAAAACCATGAAATGTATTCCGGATACTATGATACAAAGGAGATATAGCAAATTGTTTAAAACACTGCATGCCCAAGTCAAGGGAAGGTCTATGGAGACTGCCCTGCACGAGGTTGTGCACAAAATAGAAGAATCCCTCGATATGAAGAGTACACATTGGCGGTATACATTGACATCGAGGGGGCTTTTAACAATGTGCGGATCGACACACCGATCTAAACCTTACACCAGTACCGGATGGAACGGGTTCGTAGGGACTGTATAAACCATATGTTAAGTAACAGGTGGATGAATTGTAGGTCCCATGACTTAAATATAAGGGGGAAATTGGAGGGCATTTTTTTTTTTGACCATCACAAATAACCTTTAATGGATGCGGACTGAGGAGAGATTTGATTTGAAGCGGACTATACTATAAAACTTCTTCTATGCCAAAGTGCGGAAAGGGTCTAGGAGATGAAATAGACCTAGGGGTCTCAAAGTCATTCCAGAGAAGACGAGCGATATTGATATATATGACAAGGTCAAATACTTGGACAGTGATCTTCGACAGAATACTGAACTGCAAGTGACGGGACGTAGGCTCCAAATGGGGCCTGAAACTGAGTTTAGTCCACTGGCGCTACAGCAGAGTGACCAATAATTTGGTCGACTGCGATAGAGAAAAAGTGTTACATGAGGATAATACAACAGGTTCAGAGAACTTGATGTCTTGGCATAGGCGGGGCGGTGAGGACCACGCCAACTAAGGCACTGGAGGCACTACTCCAAATATCCGACCCATAGACAACAGATTAAATGTGAGGCCGTCACTAAGCGAGTGAGACTTAAGCCGATAGGGGGAATGGATAGAGAATAGGAGCAGGTCACACCATCGCGGTATAGTCGAGGCGACGATAGCAAACCTATAAGAAATGGAAGAAGTTTTCGATCAGATATCAAAAGTCTTTCGGGTCGACGCAATCCAAGTTAAGGGCGTGGGCGACTAACGCGCATTTCGATACCCTCCACCATAAGATGGGGTGTATACTAATTTCGTCATTCCGTTTGTAACACAGCGAAATATTGATCTGAGACCCAACAAAGTATATACATTCTTGATAGCCTTGACATTCTCGATATAGTTCTGTCCATCCGTCTGACAATAGCACGCAAACTTTCGAAGGAATTGTGCTAGACGCTTGAAATTTTGCCATCGCAGCGCAGTGGTTAGCATGTCCGCCTATGACACTGAAAGCATGGGTTCAAATCCTGGCGAGACCATCAGAAAAAACTTTCAGCGGTGGTTTTCCCCTCCTAATGCTGGCAACATTTGTGAGGTACTATGCCATGTAAAACTTTTCTCCAAAGAGGTGTCGCACTGCGGTACGCCGTTCGGACTCGGCTATAAAAAAGAGGCCCCATATCACCGAGCTTAAACTTGAATCGGACGGCACTCATTGATATGTGAGAAGTTTGGCCCTGTTCCTTCATGGAATGGTAATGGGCAAATTTTGTACTTTTAACTCCTATTAGTGTAGCTTGGTTGGGATTGTAAATGGGCTTTATCGGTCCAGGATGGCCTGGAAGGCGAGGGGGAAGGGGGTCTCGGGCCCATGCCCCCCACCCAGATTGATTTGGTCTATAGAAAAAGAAAAAAAGAAAAAATGAAATTTAATTTATTCTAAACACATTTTGCTAAAACTTCTTCAAATGACAAAATTTCATATTTAAAGGGTGATTTTTTTGAGGTTAGGATTTTCATGCATTAGTATTTGACAGATCACGTGGGATTTCAGACATGGTGTCAAAGAGAAAGATGCTCAGTATGCTTTGACATTTCATCATGAATAGACTTACTAACGAGCAACGCTTGCAAATCATTGAATTTTATTACCAAAATCAGTGTTCGGTTCGAAATGTGTTCATTCACCGTAACGTTGCGTCCAACAGCATCTTTGAAAAAATACGGTCCAATGATTCCACCAGCGTACAAACCACACCAAACAGTGCATTTTTCGGGATGCATGGGCAGTTCTTGAACGGCTTCTGGTTGCTCTTCACTCCAAATGCGGCAATTTTGCTTATTTACGTAGCCATTCAACCAGAAATGAGCCTCATCGCTGAACAAAATTTGTCGATTCACTGAAAATGATTTCACTGAAAATGATTCACTGAAAATGATTTGCAAGCGTTGCTCGTTAGTAAGTCTATTCATGATGAAATGTCAAAGCATACTGAGCATCTTTCTCTTTGACACCATGTCTGAAATCCCACGTGATCTGTCAAATACTAATGCATGAAAATCCTAACCTCAAAAAAATCACCCTTTATAATATTCTACAGAGACAAATTTTTGATCAGACCAGGACCACCTTAAAATAATTTTTCTTACATACACCACAGTGGTGGTGTAGGGTATAATTAAATTGCAAAGGTGAAACTTGAACCAATTTTTTTTTTAAAGACCAAATTTCAGTGAAATATTATCCAAGGGCAAAAAATTGCTCAGGCCAAGGAATATTATTGATCAGTGTAAAAATCTAAGACGATCTAGACATGTCCGTCCGTCTGTCTGTTGAAATCACGCTACAGTCTCTAAAAATAGAGATATTGAGCTGAAACTTTGCACAGATTCTTTCTTAGGCCAATAAAAGCCACATTTATTATCCGATTTCGCTGAAATGTGGCATAGTGCGTTGCGCCAGGCCCAATTTGGCTCAGATCGGTTCAGATTTGTATATAGGTGCCATATAGACCGATCGTCCGATTTAGGGTCTTTGGCCCATAAAATCCACATATATCCGCCGATTTTACTAAAATTTGGGACAGTGAGTTGTGTTAGGACCTTTGACATCCTTCGCCAATTTGGCCCAGATCGGTCCAGATTTGAATATAGCTGCTATATAGACTGATCCTCCGATTTAGGGTCTTTGGCGCATAAAAGCCACATTTATTTTCCTATTTTGCTGAAATTTGGGACAGTGATTTTCGCTAAGGCCTTCGTCATTCTTCGTCAGTTTGGCCTAGATCGGTACAGATTTGGATATAGCTGCCATATAGACCGATCTCTAGGTTTTAGGTTTTGGAGCCATAAAAGGCGCATTTATTGTCCAATATCGCTGAAATTTGAGACAGTGAGTCGTCTTAGACCTCTCGACGTCTTGCTTCAATTTGGTCTTGATCGGTTCACATTTGGATATAACTGCCATATAGAACGATCTCTCGTTTTTAAGTTTTGGGGCGCATTTATTGTCCAATATCGCTGAAATTTGAGACAGTGAGTTGTGGTAGGCTCTTCGACGATCTTCTTCAATTTGGCCCAGATAAGTTCAGATTTGAATATAGCTGTCATATAGACCGATCTCTCGATTTAAGGTTTTGGCCCCATAAAAGGCCCCAGTATAGCTATTGGTATCATAACAGGACACATAGGACTACGAGCCCACTTATGTAAAATCGGTGCGGCAAGTAATAGCATGTGTAGGGCATGCGGGGAAGATGATGAGACGTTGGAGTATTTCCTTTGTCATTGCCCGGCTTTCGCGTCCAACAGATACCGGTACTTAGGTGAAGACACAATATCAGACATGAATCAACTTAGGGGAGTGGTATTGAAAACAATTAAGGATTCTGTAAGTAGCACGGAATTCCTATTCTTTTTCGACGTTACTCTATAGTATTTAGAGCGCACAACAAACCGATATCTGCATCCTCTTTTCAACCTAACCTAACCGATGTCCTCGACGTATAGCAGGAATTAGTTTCTTTTGACTTTCGACATAACTGGATAACTTCATAGAAAACGGTTCATAAGTATATCACCAGATTCTCAATATTGCCAAAATTGTGAAAAAGACTTTCGTTAATGCCTACTACAGTATCTAAGAAGTTTTTATAGAAATCGGCTCTGTTTTAGATGTACCTCCCGTATATATGTTTGTCAGGTTTTTGGGTAATTTGAAATAATGTTGTCATTTGTCAACCGTAGTTATTGCAGTTTGAACATATTTGCCCAAAATTTTATACGGATTGTTTAAAAACTCATCTGAAAACATTCGCCAAGGTTCTTTGAAATTGGTTCGGCATTAGATATAGCTCCCTTTCTGTAACTATTGAGCAGGTGTAGGGTATTATAAAGTCCGCACCGCCCGACTTTTGCCTTTCCTTACTGGTTCTAATATAGAATCCATCAAATGCAACATGACAGTAAATGGATTCCAGAAAACTCTCTCCTAAGCCTTTTATGGTCTTCAGGCCCTTTATCGGCAGATCGGTCTATATGGCAACTATATCTAAATATAGTCCGATCTCAACAATATTTGGGTCGGTTATCGGACCGGTCCCAGTTCTCGCCCCCTAAATATATTGTAAATAAATTAAATTTTTAGACCCATAGTAGTAGTATTTGGGTAAAATTTCAGTCCATTCAGATGAGAATTACGCCTTGTAGGGGCTCAAGAATCATAATTGGGAGATCGGTTTACATGGGAGCTATATCAGGATGTAGATCGATTAAAACCATATTAGACAAGTGTTTTGAAGGTCATGGGAAAAGCCATTGTACAAAAATGTAAGCCAAATCGGATAAGAAAAGCGCCATCTACAGGCTTAAGAAGTAAAGATCCAAGATCGATTTATATGACAGCTATATTAGGTTATGTACCGATTTGAACCATACATAGCACAGTGTTTGGAAGTCATAACAAAACACTTCATGCATAATTTCTGCCAAATTGGATGAGGATTGCGCCTTCTAGTGGCTCAGGAAGTTAAAATCCAAGATCGGATTATATGGCAGCTATATCAAAACATGGACCGATATGGCCCATTTACAATACCAACTGATCTACACTGATAGCGCCTTGCTTTACTCTTTCGAAACTTTGCGTAGTTTTGACAGACGGACGGACATTGACTTAAGATTGACTTAAAATGTCACGACGATCGAGAATATATATATCTTAAGAAATCTTAGACGAATATTTCGAGGTGTTACAAATGGAATGACGAAATTAGTATACCCGCATCCTATGGTGGAGGATGTAACGAGAGATGTTCATCGATTTCTGGGATCAATGTCTGATATTGTTTATAAGTTATCTGGCTTTTTAAGAAGCTTATAAGACTTGACACTTTTTGTACCCACCACCATAAATAGGGGTATACTAATCTAATCATTTCACTTGTAACACCTTTGAAATATTCGTCTAAGACCCCATGATGTACATATATTGTTGATCGTCTCGACGCCATGTCCGTCCGTCCGACTGTCGAAATAACGATAGCGGTCGAAAGCGTACAGCTAGCAGCTTGCACAGATACTAAGCATTAATGTAGGTCATTGGGCATTGCAAATGGGCAATATCGGTTCAGATTTAGATATATCTCCCATATATACCTATCTCCCGATTTGACTTCTTGAGCCCCTGAAAGCTGCAATTTTTGTCCATTTGGCTGAAATTTTGCATGCCTTGTTCTCTTATAATTTTCAGCAACTCTGTCTAGTACGGTCCAAATCGGTTTATAACCTGATATAGCTCCCATATAAACCGATCTCCCGATTTGACTTCTTGAGCCCTTGAAAGCCACCATATTTGTCCGATTTGGCTGAAACTTTGCGTGTAGTATTCTGTTATGACTTCCAACAACTGTGCCAAGTACTGTCCGATTCGGTCTGCAATGTTATATAGCTGCCATATAAACTGATCTCCCAATTTGACTTCTTGAGGGCCTACAAGCCGCAATTTTTTTTCCGATTTTTTGCATGCGGTGTTCTGTCACGACTTCCAACAACAGTGCCAAATACTGTCCAAATCAGTTTATAAACTGATATAGCGCCTTCGTAAATCGGTCTCTCGATCGCACAAGAAGCATAATCGGGAGATCGGTTTAAGTGGGAGCTGTATGAGGCCACAGATCGATTTGGACCAAATAGAACACGTATGTTGAAGTTCATGGGAGAAGCCGTTGTACAAAATTTCAGCAAAACCGGATAAGAATTGCGCCCTCTAGAGGCTTAAGAAGTCAAGAACCCAGATTGGTCTATATGACAGCTACATCAGGTTATGTACCGATTTGATCCATATTTATCGCAGTTGTTGAAAGTCATAACAAAATTCTCCATGATAAATCTCAGCCAAATCAGATAAGAATTGCGCCCTCTATTGGATCAAGAAATCAACATCCAAGATCGGTATATATGGCAGCTATATCAGGTTTTGAACCGATTTAAGCCATACATAGCACAGTTATAGGAAGTGGTACCAAAACACTTCATGCTAAATTTCAGCCAAATCTGATGATAATTGCGCCCTCTAGTGGCTCAAGAAATCAAGACCCAATATGGCATGGCAGCTATATCAGGTTATAAACCGATTTGAGCTATACATAGCACAGTTGTTGAAAGTCATAAAAAACACTTCATGTTAAATCTCAGCCAAATCGGATGAGAAGGGCGCCCTCTAATGGCTCAAGAAATCAAGTCCCAAGAACGGTTTACATGGCAGCTATATCAGATTATTTGATGTGTTAGCAAAATACCACGTGCAAAATTTAGCCACATCGGATAAGAATTGCACCCCCTTATTGGGTCAAAGATCGGTATATATGGCAGCTATATCATGTTATAGACCAATTTTAACTATATTCAGCACAGTTGTTGGAAGTCATAAAAACAACACTTCATGCTAAATTTCAGCCAAATCGGATGAGAATAGAGCCCTCTAGTGGCTCAAGAAATCAAGACCCAAGATCGGTTTACATGGCAGCTATATCCGCGATTTAAACCATGCATAGCACAGTTGTTGGAAACCAAAACACTTCATGCCAAATTTCAGCCAAATCAGATAAGAATTGCGTTCTCTAGATGCTCATGGAATCAAGAACCAAGATCGGTTTATATGGCAGCTACAACAAAACAAGGACCGATTTGGCTGATTTACAATCCCAACCGACCTACACCATTAAGATATCTTTATGCAAAATTTGAAGCGCCTAGCTTTTCTCCTTCGAAAGTTAGCGTGTTTTCGACAGATGGACGGACGGACATGGCTAAATCGATTTAAAATGTCATGTGTCTCAAGAATATATATATTTTATGGCGTCTGAGACGCTTATTTCGAGGTGTTACAAACAAAATGACAAAATTCGTATACCCCCCCCATCCTATGGTGGGGGGTATAAAAAAACACGGGCCCCTTTTTTTGCCCGTCGCTTGTGTAGGGTATAGTTAGACACGAGACAGCAAAGCAGTTGCTGCGCTTACACGAACATTGTGTTCTCTGACATGAATAATTTCCCAATTAAGCAAATCGTTGACATCCACAATGATAGGGTTTTATTTAACCTCAAGTGATGGTGTGAGCAGTTCTGACCGCTTATGGCCACTGGCTAATTATTGGGTTGCCCAAAAAGTAATTGCGGATTTTTTAAAAGAAAGTAAATGCATTTTTAATAATACTTAGAATGAACTTTAATCAAATATACTTTTTTTCTAAAGCAAGCTAAAAGTAACAGCTGATAACTGACAGAAGAAATAATGCAATTACAGAGTCACAAGCTGTGAAAAAATTTGTCAACGCCGACTATATGAAAAATCCGCAGTTACTTTTTGGGCAACCAATATTTTCAATGATTATCGTGAAACTCAGCAGTTTCCAATGCTTTGGCTCCATGGGCATGGAAACATTTTGAGTCGTCGAACATTAACATTCCAACAAGACTCTGCATCGTCACATAAACCACATGTTAACCAAAAATGCCTAAAACATCATGCTCTGCACTTCATTTCATTCCAATTCTAGCAAAAGTGAGGGGGTCATGCCCGGTTAATATTCACAAACACATCTGGTTGAATTTTTAACACTACGTATCAGCTACCCTGTAGATTCTTACTCACCAAATGAAATGCACCAGTTACATCTTCTTTTATTACATTTACACTTAACTTTCAATCACCGTTGACAGAAACTTACCTTGGATCATCAGCATGACAATGTTGGATTACATAATCGTACACTGCATACAAAATTTCAGCCAAATCAGATAACAAATGTGGCTTCCAGGGCACAAAATATTAAATCAAGAGTTCGATTTATATGGGAGCTACATCAGTGAGAAGTTTTTGTGCAAAATACCCAGCGATTAGCTTAACTTGTTGGAAAGTTTGCGCTCTTTCGACAGACGGACGGATGGACGAACAGTCGGACGGACATGGCATGTCGGCCAAGAATTTCTATACTTTATGGGGCCAACATTTCGATTTGTTATGAACGGAATGACGAAGTTAGTATACCCCCATACTGTGGCAGAGGATATAAAATATAATGAAGATGATTACGCTTGGTAAATAAATCTGAAGATTAACTGACCATAAGGTCTTAAATGAATTTATTCACCTCTTTTTATTCAAATACCGACACAGGTCATGTATATATGCCCCAATTTTATTCAACTGTGGGTCGAAAGCTCTTTACAGGAAAATGTTGTTATACCCGAATATTTAGTATTCATAAGTTTTAAAAATTCATACTTTCAAAAAAAATGTCTGCCATTCAGCAAGATGATGAGTAAGAAGGGTTGATTAGCCAATGTTGGCATTGTTACCCTTAAGCACGGTTAACATAAGGCATCTTTCATTTAAATATTTATGACATATTTATCCAAAAAATTAGGAATAAACATTATTGTTCACCCCAACTGATTTACCTTTCTCTTACCCTTACTGTCATAACGCCAACAACAACAACAACAAAATATTATAATTAGCACAACCAACATCAACAAAGTCTTAAATGATGGCATTATAAAGTGAAACTTTGCAGCCAACACAGCCACTTAAGGCACTTCAACAACAATGCCACCATCAGTCAGCCATACAGCCAGCCAAGCAGTGTACGGTGCGTACTTATGTTATGTTATGGCAACGTAAATCCTTGACTTTCACAAATTGTGAAAAAATTTAATTAAAAGAAACATAAAAAATGCAACGAACGAACAAGCACCCACTTACACACACACACACACGCACACACGAATACAAACAAAATGAGAAAACACCCAAATGTTGGCAAAGTGAAGTTTGCTCTTAAGAAAATAAGTAAATATTGGTTTGACAACGAAACAGGAAACGGAAATGGCGAAAACAAAGTCGCACAATGCGATTGCTAGAATGCGACGGAACAACTTATGACGACATCACCAATTTCAACGACAAAGATTACGAACATGAAGGATTGGGCTGAATGGAATCATAGGCGATGTACACTTTTAAGCATTTCACAGTGGGGGAGTTCGGTAGGAAATTTAACAAGTAAAAGCGTGCTAAGTTCGGCCGGGCCGAATCTTATATACCCTCCACCATGGAGCGCATTTGTCGAGTTCTTTTCCCGGCATATCTTCTTAGGCAAAAAATTATATAAGAAAAGATTTACTCTGCTATTAGAGCGATATTAAGATATGGTCCGGTTCGGACCACAATTAAATTTTATGTTGGAGACCTGTGTAAAATGTCAGCCAATTCGAATAAGAATTGCGCCCTTTGGGGGCTCAAGAAGTAAAATAGAGAGATCGATTTATATGGGAGCAGTACCGGGATATAGACCGATTCAGACCATAATAAACACGTATGTTGGTGGTCATGAAAGGATCCGTCGTACAAAATTTCAGGCAAATCGGATAAGAATTCCGACCTCTAGAGGCTCAAGAATTCAAGATCCCAGATCGGTTTATATGACAGCTATATCAGGTTATGAACCGAATTAAATCATACTTGGCACCGTTGTTGGATATCATAACAAAACACATGGTGCAAAATTTCATTCTAATCGGATAAAAATTGCACACTCTAGAGGCTCAAGAAGTCAAGACCCAAGATCGGTTTATATGACAGCTATATCAGGTTATGAACCGATTTGAACCATACTTAGCACAGTTGTTAGAAGTGATACTAAAATGTGGAAAATTTCAGTCAGTGGAAAATTTCAGTCAAATCGCATAAGAATTGCGCCCTCTAGAAGCTCAAGAAGTCAAGACCCAAGATCGGTTCATATGACAGCTATACCAGGTTATGGACCGATTTGAACCATACTTAGCACACTTGTTAGAAGTGATACAAAAACACTATGTGGAAAATTTCAGTCAAATCGCATAAGAATTGCGCCCTCTAGACGCTCAAGAAGTCAAGACCCAAGATCGGTTTATATGTCAGCTATATCAAAACATGAACCGATATGGCCCATTTACAATACCAACCGACCTACACTAATAAGAAGTATTTGTGCAAAATTTCAAGCGGCTAGCTTTACTCCTTCGGAAGTTAGCGTGCTTTCGAAAGACAGACGGACGGACAGACGAACGGACATGGCTAGATCGACATAAAATGTCGCGACGATCAAGAATATATGTACTTTATGGGGTCTCAGACTAATATTTCGAGTAGTTACAAACAGAATGACGAAATTAGTATACCCCTCAGTCCTATGGTGGAGGGTATAAAAAGAGCAGTATGAGTTGAAAGTGGTCAAATCCACAAAAATCCGCCTAATTAATGAGGAAATGACAGTTAAACCAGAGGGATGCACAGTTCGTCCCCAGCCTTTAAGTAAAGGTGGTGTTTCCGACTCGGATTCAGACAGCGACAGTGTCAATGAAACAGCCGAATCGAGAGATGAGGGCAGCGGGATGACGGCAGAGATGAGCGATGGCTTTGCTAAGCTCACAAGCAGACCGGGAGAGTGATTTGGGGCACGACGAAGGAGACAGAGGAATATATACCGGCAGCGCAATCGGGCGAAAGTGCAGGATGCTGGAAGGTATAGAACTGACATTCCAAGCACTTCTACGGAAGCCGAATATAGAATCAGATCTCCAGAAGAGCATAACACTGCCAAAACGCTGAAGAAGAAAAAGAGCTCCCCGCTTTCAAGTACTCTGGGAAAGCCAAGCCAGCCATCCCGCAATGGAGACTCCAGACAGTATCCTGCGAAGGTAGACAAAGTCGGAACTGGAACGAAGGAAGCGCGAACGGTCCCTGAGTCTTAATGAAGGACTGTCACTTCCCACAGGATGCCACAGCCATCACAGAAGGATAAGATGGTTGCGAGATAGGTAAGAAGCCGCTCTCTTATGCCGGAGTGGCGCACTTCGTAAAAAAGCGGAAGTTACACACGGCTCAAAGAATACAATAAGATTACCAGAGCGGAAAAACATCCCTCCTGGAAGCTTTTCTGCGAACAGGTCTATAGCGTTAATGACGTCGCCAAGATAAAAAAGTTTCTCTCAAAAACATATGTCCAAACTGAAACTTTAGTAGACGATATGGGAGTGAGAGCAAAGACAACGGAGGACATATTGAGGCTTTTGATGAAACCCCATTTTCCACAGGATACGAAGGGACTCACGGAGACACTTGAATCTTGGAATAATGACGTTGATCGAAGGTTTATAATAACGGAAATTATGGTGAAGGGATCCTTGGGGAGCTTCAAACCATTTAAGTCACCCGGACCTGATGGTGTATTTCCGGCGTTACTACAGAAAGAGGCAGACTATCTGGCTCCTTGTCTGCTCAAAATTTTCACAGCGTGCCTACGACTTTCATATACTCCGAAATCCTGGCAGGAGGCAAGTGTGGTGTTTATACCTAAGCCCGGCAAGGCAAGTTATGTGACACCAAAGGCCCGCAGACCCATAAGCCTTATGTCCTATCTACTCAAAACCATGGAACGTATTGTGGACACCATGATAAAGAGTATGGCATTCAGCGAACTGCTCAAATACAAACAGCATGCCTATTTCAAGGGAAGGTCGGTGGAGATTGCCCTGCACGAGGTTGTGCATAAAATAGAAGAATCTTTCGACGCCAAAACGTACACCCTAGCGGTTTGCATTGACATCGAGAGGGATTTAAACAATGTGAGGAGCGACACACTGATCCAATCCTTAGACCAGTACCGGGGGACCGAGTCCTTAGAAACTGGATAAACCGTAAGCTAAGGAACAGGTGGATAAATTGTGTGTCCAATGGCATAAATATAAAGGAGAAAGTGGCACAGGGCATGCCAAAAGCGGGCATTTTATCACCTCTCCTATGTGTGTCCTACTACGGATGCTGACTAAGGAGGGATTTGAACCCGTGTGCTACGCAGACGATGTTATAATACTTCTAAGGGGTAAGGATCCCAACGAGCTATGCAAAAGGGCCGAAAGGGTCTTGCATATGGCATATGACTGGGCTAGACCCAGAGGTCTCAATGTTAACCCAGAGAAGACTGAAATATGCCTGTTCACGAGGAAGACGAAGGTGGGCCAATTTAACGCAATACGTTTCCTCAATAAGACGATTACGATATCTGACAAGGTCAAATAGTTAGGTGTGATCTTGGACAGGAAACTGAATTGGAAGTGTCACATTCAGGAGCGTACTGACAAGGCTCACAGATGTTGGGCACTATGTAGACGGGCCGTAGGCTCGAAATGGGGCCTGAATCCAAGGATAATCCACTGGCTCTACAGGAGCGTGATTAGAGCAATACTTACTTACGCCTCAGTAGTTTGGTGGACTGCTATGGAGAAAAAGTGCAACATAAGGACCATACAACAGGTTCAGAGAACATGTTGTCTTGGCATAGGCGGAGCGATGAGGACCACACCCACTGGGGCACTGGAGACTATTCTAGATATCCGACCCATTAACATACAGATTAAGTGTGAGGCAGCCACTGCGGCTTTGAGACTTAAGGCGATGGGAGAATGGATTGAAGATGGGAGCAGCTCATACCATCGCGGTATAATCGAGGCGACGATAGGAAACCTGGAAGAAAGGGTAGAGGTTTCCGATCGGATACCTGAGATGAACCTTGAAGTCGAGTGCGACTCACTGCTGCTGGGAGAGTTCTCCGATCGGACACCTGAGATGAACCTTGAAGTCGAGTGCGACTCACTGCTGCCATCAGCACAGTCTTGGATTGACTGAACCTCAGTATTGCCATCTGGAAGATCATGTTACACGGATGGATCAAAGCTAGAGGACAGAGTGGGCCTGGAGGTTTATATTGAAAACCTAGGGACTGACATCTGTCTTAGACAGCCTGACCATAATACGGTCCTGCAGGCGGAGATCCGGGCGATCACGGAATGCGTGAAGTGGTGTGGTGCTAACTCGAGGGCATCGAGTGTGAACATATTTACCGACAGTAAAATTGACATAAGGGCAATAACAACCAGGACGGTAAGGTCACGAACAGTCTTGCAGTGTAAGAAGGTGGTTAACGCCTTCTCTGAGAATGGCAAAATCCGCATCGTATGGGTGCCGGGCCATAACAAAGTAAGGGGATATGAAAGGGCAGACGATTTGGCGGCGAAGGCCCGAGGACTGCCGTCAATATACTTGGTTACCCCAAAAGCCTTTCGGGTCGACCCAGTCCAAGTTAAGGGAGTGGGCGACGAATGCGCATGCAACGTTGTGGAACAGCGAAACGGTCGGTAGCACGGCTAAAATCGTATGGGGGATCCAGATCGTGAGAAGACGAGACTATTACTGAAAGGAAGTAAGAAGAAGGTCAGTATATGTGTCATAACGGGACACATAGGACTACGAGTTCACTTTTATAAAATCGGTGCATGTGTAGGGCATGCGGGGAAGATGATGAGACGTTGGAGCATTTCCTTTGTCATTACGCGGCTTTTGCGTCAGACATGAATCAACTTAGGGGAGTGGTATTGAAAACAATTAAGGATTTTGTAAGTAGCATGGAATTCCTAATTTAAAATTTTCTTTTTCGACGTTATTTTATAGTTTATAGAGCTCACAACAAGCCGATTACTGGCTTAGGTGTATGTCCATAGTGGCATAATCCTAATCCTAACCTGATCTACGCACTCAAATTGTATTAAAAAATTTATTTATTATTTTAACAAATATTTTATAATGGCGACAATGCTCAACACCACTTCTGGCGCAATGACAAGAATATAAATGTGACGCCGTCAATTCTTAATATCCTCCTTTGTCTGGTATTGAATTGATACCAAAGGGGCATTAAACTTCTTTGCCAATGACGCGAACAAAATAGTACCAGGCGGTATTAGTAAAATGTAAAATGCAAATTTGCCCATGGACATTCCATTAAGGAACAGGGGCAAACTTTTCACATATCAATGAGTACTGTCCGATTCAAGATTAAGCATTAAGTTCATACATGGCTGTCATACCAAATGGTACAGTACCTACCAAATGTCGCCAGCAAATGGTAAGGTACCGTCATTTTTCAATCAGTGTATGGACCACATTTATCATGGCTATAATATGTCATGGAGAAATGCCACTTCCAAAATTGCGCCCCCCAGAGGCTCCAGAGGAAGTCAAATTGGGAGATCGGTTTTTATGGCAGCTATTTCAGGCTATGAACAGCTTTAGACCAGTATTGGCACAAAAATTGAACAATAACTTGCAGCATATACTTCATTTTACTTTTATCAAATTAACTTGTCCTTAGGAATTCAAATTTAAAATAGTTTACATTGAAATTCAAATATTTTAAATGTCAAAGACATGAAAAAATCAATTGCGTTTGTAAGAAATTCTTAAACAGAGTTAATGAACCACGACTTTCCACACGCTTTTTAGTTCGATTCTTATGGAATACAATGACCAAAAGTCAAACAAGTTAACAACATCAAGAACATCCTGCCGATCAAGATCCGCATCACCTACAATGTCGCAGCAGAAAACTATAAATTTACGGATTCCCAGATTCTGAAAAGGTAATCTAGCCATTCGGCCAATAGTGGCATCTGGTGGCCGAAAATCTATTTCAAATCGCTTACTAAATTATGATACAGATCTTCGCAAAAAAAAATTTTGTTGGTACAGAAGCCGACATTTTAGTTTTACCTCCCAGCAAAAGTCAATTACAGCACATTCACGATTACTTTAATCTGTCTGCAGCCAGCGGTACGCCCATTAGCACATATGGAGATCAAAGTCGTACACCAAATCTAGGTTTGCGAAGAAATTTCCTTTGGAAGTTTATCGTCGCTGATGTTCAACATCCTACTATCGGCGCAGATTTTCCGTTCAATTATGGTCTGATGTCCGATTCGGACCATAATTGAATTGAATGTTGGGGATCATAGTAGAAGTCATTGTGAACAAGTAAAAGCGTGCTAAGTTCGGTCGGGCCGAATCTTATATATCCTCCACCACGGATCGCATTTGTCGAGTTCTTTTCCCGGCATCTCTTCTTAGGCAAAAAAAGGATATAAGAAAAGATTTGCTCTGTTATTAGACCGATATCAAGATATGGTCCGGTTTGGACCACAATTAAATTATATGTTGGAGACCTGTGTAAAATGTCAGCCAATTCGAATAAGAATTGCGCCCTTTGGGGGCTCAAGAAGTAAAATAGAGAGATCGATTTATATGGGAGCTGTATCGGGCTATAGACCGATTCAGACCTTAATAAGCACATATGTTATTGGTCATGAGAGAATCCGTCGTACAAAATTTCAGGCAAATCGGATAATAATTGCGACCTCTAGAGGCTTAAGAAGTCAAGATCCCAGATCGGTTTATATGACAGCTATATCAGGTTATGAACCGATTTGAACCATATTTGGCACAGTTGTTGGATATCACGACAAAATACTACGTGCAAAAATTAATTCAAATTGGATAAGAATTGCGCCCTCTATAGGCTCAAGAAGTCAAGACCCAAGATCGGTTTATATGACAGCTATATAAGGTTATGAACCGGTTTGAACCATACTTGGCACAGTTGTTGGATATCATAACAAAATACTACGTGCCAAAATTCATTCAAATTGGATAAGAATTGCGCCCTCTATAGGCTCAAGAAGTCAAGACCCAAGATCGGTTTATATGACAGCTATATAAGGTTATGGACCGATTTGAACCATACTTGGCACAGTTGTTGGATATAATTAGAAAACACGTCGTGCAAAATTTCATCCCAATCGGATAAGAATTGCGCACTCTAGAGGCTCAAGATGTCAAGACTCAAGATCGGTTTATATGGCAGCTATATCAAAACATGGACTGATATGGCCCATTTACAATACCTACCGACCTACACTAATAAGAAGTATTTGTGCAAAATTTCAAGCGGCTAGCTTTACTCCTTCGGAAGTTAGCGTGATTTCGACAGACAGACGGACGGACGGACGGACGGACAGACGGACGGACGGACAGACGGACGGACGGACGGACGGACAGACGGACGGACGGACAGACGGACGAACATGGCTAGATCGACATAAAATTTCACGACGATCAAGAATATATATACTTTATGGGGTCTCAGACGAATATTTCAAGTAGTTACATCTTATGGTGGAGGGTATAAAAATACAGACAATACGAGTAAGAAATGCGCCCTTTAGGGGCTCAAGAAGTAAAATAGAGAGATCGGTTTATATAGGAGCTGTATCAAACTATAGACCGATTCGGACTGTATTTGACACGTATGTTGAAGGTCATGGGAGAAGCCGTTGTACAAAATTTCAGCCAAATGGGATTATAATTACGCCTCAAGAAGTCAAGATCCCAGATCGGTTTATATGGCAGCTATATCAGGATATGGATCGAATTGAACCATATTTGACACAGTTGTCAAATATGCGAATTTTTAGCCAAATCGAATTGCGGCCTCCAGTTAAGATCTAAGATCGATTTATATATGGCAGCTATATCAAAACATTGATCGATATAGTCCATTTACAATCCCAATCGAGCTACACTAATAAGAAGTATTTGTGCAAAATTTCAAGCGGCTTCAGTTACTCCTTCGAAAGTTAGCGTGCTTTCGACAGACAGCCGGACGGACGGACATGGCTAGATGGACTTAAAATGTCATATATTGTATATACTTTCGAGGAGTTACAAACAGATTGACGAAATAAATATGTATGAGGGTATAAAAACACCAGCCATAGAAAAACACCACCTCCAAAATGTCAGGCAAATCGAATAATTGCTCCCTTTAAGGGATAAAAAAATCAAACTGGAAAGTCGGTTTATACGGCAGCTATATCATGTTATATACCGATTTAGACCATATTTGGAACAGTTGTTAGAAGTCATACCAAAACGACATATGCAAAATTTCAACATCATTGGATAAGAATTGCGCCCTTTAGGAGTCCAAGAAATCTAATCGGAAGATCGGTTTATATAGCAGCTTTATCAGGATATGGACTGATTTAAACCATACTTGACACAGTTGTTGAAAGTTAACATAAAACAATTCGTGCAAAATTTCGGCCAAATCGGATGAGAATTGCGCCCCCTAGAAGATCAAGAAGTCAAGACCCAAAATCGGTTTATATGGCAGCTATATCAGGTTATCAACCGATTTCAACCATATTTAGCACAGTTGTTGGAAATCATAACGAAACTCGTCATTTCAGCCAAAACCGATAAGAAATACGCCCTCTAGAGGCTCAAGAAGTCAAGACCCAATTTCTGTTTATATGGCGGCTATATCAGGTTATAGACTGATTCGGACCGTACTTGTCACAGTTTTTGGAAGTCATAACAGAACAACACATGCAAAATATCAGCCAAATCTGACAAAAAATGCGGTTTGTAAGGGCTCAAGAAGTCGAATCTGGAGATCGGTTTATATGGGAGCTATATCTAAATCTGGACTAATTTGGCCCATTTGAAATCCCCTGACCTACACCAATGTTAAGTAAACCAAGATCGGTTTATATGGCGGCTATATCAGGTTATCAACCGATTTCAACCATACTTAGTACAGTTGTTGAAAATCATAACGAAACTCGTCATTTCAGTCAAATCCGATAAGAATTACGCCCTCTAGAGGCTCAAGAAGTCAAGACCCAAGATCTGTTTATATGGGGGCTATATCAGGTTATGGTCTTGTTTGGACTATATTTGGCGCAGTGGTTGGAAATCATACTAGAACACTTGATGCAAAATTTCAGTCAAATCGGATATGAATTGCGCCCTCTAGAAACTCTTGAAGTCAAGCCCCAAGGTCGGTTAACATTTGCAGTTATATCAGGTTATAGACTGATTCGAACCGTACATGTCACAGTTGTTGGAAGTCATAACAGAACAACACATGCAAAATCTAAGCCAAATCTGACAAAAAAATGCGGTTTGTAAGGGCTCAAGAAGTCGAATCTGGAGATCGGTTTATATGGGAGCTATATCTAAATCTGGACTAATTTGGCCCATTTGAAATCCCCTGACCAAACACCAATGTTAAGTAACCGTGCAAAATTTCAAACGGCTAGCTTTACGCTTTCGACCGCTATCGTGATATCGACAGATGGACGGACATCGCTAGATTGACTCAGAACATCGAGTCGATTAGGAATGTATATGCTTTATGGGGTCTTAGACGAATATTTCGAGGTGTTACAAAGGGCATGACCAGATTAGTATTGCCCCATCCTATGGTGGTGTGTATAATACATTTAGTTTGTAAGAAATTTTTAAACAAAACTGACGTGTTTGAATTATTTCCCACAAACTCATATTGGAAGATCTGCTTATATGGCAGCTTTATGAGGTTATGAACTGGTTTAGACCATATTTGGCACAGTTTATGAAAAACACACCAAAACGACACGGGCAAAATTTCAGCCAAATCGGAAAAGAGTTGCGCCCTCTGAATGCTCAAGAAGTCAAATCGTGTGATTGGTTTACACAGCAGCTGTATCAGGTAATGAACCGATTTGAACCCTATCTGGCAGAGTTGTTGTAAGTTATAACAAAACGCAACGTGCAAAATTTCAGCCAAACCATAGAAGAATTGCGCCCGCTGGAAGCTCAAGAAATCAAATCGGGTGATCTATATGAAAACATGGACCGATTTGGTCTATTTACTAATAAGAAGTATTGACCAATACTAATAAGAAGTATTTGTGCACAATTTCAAGCGCCTAGCTTTACGCTTTTGAAACTTTTGCCAGCTTTCGACAGACAGATGGGCGAACATGGCTGGAGCAACTTAAAATGTTATGACGATGAAGAATATATATACTACTAGCCGAACCGGGCCCGCTCCGCTGCGCCTTCTTTAACTCTCTTATATCTTTTTAGGGTGGGGACACTTCACCCTGAATACATTTATTGAATTCGTGCCATTTTAGCCTATGACGCTGAAAGGTCCCTTATCATTGAGTTTAAACTTGAATCCGAAAGCACTCATTGATGTGTGAGAATTTGACTCTTCTCTGTTTCTGGTGGTTATGTCCTTCCTTAGGGTAATGTTCTTATTAAGGGAGGGATGGCACCTGATACAAATTCGTGCTGCACTTCCAAATCTCTTTAATTTGAGCCCTATATTACCATGGCCTGTAAATATGAACCGTTTGAAGGGTGTCTTGGGACTGGGGCGACACCCCTCACTTTGCACTGAAAATATATAACAAATTCTTTCCTTATTTCCAACGGAAATGAAGTTCAGTTTAGGAGGTGCTTAAGGGCGTACCCCAAAACACGTATCTTTAGGAGGAAAAGCGCCACCTAGACTGAACGCAAATATTAATGTAATATTCTCAATCTACTCCCTAATACCTTTCATTTGGGTCCCATATAGCCATGGTCGGCTAATATGCCCCTCTGGGAGTATTTGGGACCTAATGTTTTATGGTTTATTTATAATCTACTACCTAATACATTTCATTTGAGTCCCATATTGACATGAACTTGGAATATATCCGTTTAGAGGAGTTTTGGGGTTGAGGAGGCCCGCTGGGTACATGAACCCAAATTTTAATATCATATTCGTTTTCTGGTCTACAATACCTTTCATTTGTTACCATTATTGTGCCCATCGGAACACTCTAATATGGGTGGCGTTTTTGGGGTTAGTGTCCGCCTCCACCCGATATCTAACAAAAATATAGATTATGTTTTCTTCCAGACAAACGTACACAATCTATGAAAATTTTAAGAAAATCGGTTCAGCCAAGTATAATATAGTCATAATGGGTGTAATGGCGTTTTTGAGGAATGGCGTGACCGCCCATACTTCGATCTGATTTTGTATGCCAGATTTGAAATCTACTCCCGAGCAACTTTCAATTCAGCCCCATATTAAAATAAGTAAAAAGGCGTTAAGTTCGGCCGGGCCGAATTTTGTGTACCCACCACCACGGCTATATATATGAAAACCACCTTTCATCAGAATTCGGTGAAAATTTGATACCTTATGCTCCATAGCAGTTATATCAAAATATGTTCCGATTTGGACCAAATACTAATAAGTATAGTAGCTATATCTAAAAATAAACCGATCTGAACCGTATATGACACGAATTTCGGAAAGCCGAACATAAGTCACTGTGTCAAATTTCAGTGAAATCGGATTATATATGCGCCTTTAATGGGGCCAATACTTTAAATGAAGATGTTGGTCTACATGGCAGATATATCCAAATCTGGACCGATTTGGGCCAAGTTGTAGAAAAATGTCGAGAAGCCTAACACTCAAAGCACTGTCTCAAATTTCAGCGACATCGGACAATAAATGCGTCGTTTATGGCCCCAAAACCTAAAACCGAGATATCGGTCTATTTAGCAGCTATATCCAAATCTGAACCGATCTGGGCCAAATTGACGAAGGATGTCAAGGGGTTTAACTTAACTCACTGTCCCAAATTTCGGCGACATCGGACAATAAATGCGCATTTTATGGGCCCAAAACTTTAAATCGTGAAATCGGTCTATGTGGCAGCTATATCCAAATCTGAACCGATCAGGGCCAAATTGAAGAAGGATGTCGAAGTGGCTGAGACAACTCACTGTCCCAAACTTAAGCAAAATCGGATAATAAATGTGGCTTTTATAGGCCTTAGACCCTAAATCGGAGGATCGGTCTATATGGCAGCTGTATTCCAATCTGGACCGATCTGAGACAAATTGACGAAGGATGTCGAAGTTCCTAACACAACTCACTGTCCTTAATTTTAGCAAAATCTGATAACAAATGTGACTTTTATGGGCCTAAGAGCCAAAATCGGAGGATCGGTCTATATGGCAGCTATATCCAAATCTGAATCGATCTGAGACAAATTGACGAAGGATGTCGAAGGGCCTAACACAACTCACTGTCCTAAATTTTAGCAAAATCGGATAATAAATGTGGTTTATATGGGCCTAAGACCTTATATCGGCGGATCGGTCTATATGTTGGTTATATCAAGATAAAGTCCGATATAGCCCATCTTCGAACTTAACCTGCTTATGGACATAAAAAAATAGAATATGTGCAAAGTTTCAGCTCAATATCTCTACTTTTAAAGACTGTAGCGTGATTTCAACAGACAGACGGTCAGACGGACAGACGGACGGACATGTCTAGATCGTCTTAGATTTTTACGCTGATCAAGAATATATACACATTACAGGGTCACAAATGGATATTTCGATGTGTTGCAAACGGAATGACAAAATGAAAATACCCCCATCCTTCGGTGGTGGGCATAATGAACGTCCAATATGTTTGGTTGGGGGAGTTTTGTGGTTGGGGCGGCCCGATGGGTACTTAGACTCAAACTCTCCAATACCTTTCATTTGATACCTGCCGTTTTTCAGTCTATACAAACAAAACCAAACAAACAAACAAACCGAGTCCCATATATCCCCGTGATTGGCTAATGTGCCCATTTTGGGCGTTTTTGTGGGAGTGGGATGACCCCCTTTACATCGACATGAATTTGTATGCCAGATTCGCTATCTACTCCCGCATACTTTTTATTTGATACCCATATTGTCCTTATTGGTCCACTTTTGATTTTGAGTGGTGTTTTGGGGGTAACGGTGGAGTGTCCGCCCTCTTCCGTTACTGACCATATTCGTAATCTACACCCGAATATCTTTTATTTGAGCCCCATATTTTCATGATCGTCAAATAAACCTATTTTTATACCCTCCACCATAGGATGGGGGGTATACTAATTTCGTCATTCTGTCTGTCCGTCCGTCCGTCTGTCTGTCCGTCCGTCCGTCTGTCCGTCCGTCTGTCCGTCCGTCCGTCCGTCCGTCTGTCCGTCCGTCTGTCCGTCCGTCCGTCTGTCCGTCTGTCCGTCCGTCCGTCTGTCTGTCGAAAGCACGCTAACTTCCGAAGGAGTAAACCTAGCCGCTTGAAATTTTGCACAAATACTTCTTATTAGTGTAGGTCAGTTGGTATTGTAAATGGGCCATATCGGTTCATGTTTTGATATAGCTGCCATATAAACCGATCTTGGGTCTTGACTTCTTGAGCCTCTAGAGTGCGCAATTCTTATCCGATTGCAATGAAATTTTGCACGTCGTGTTTTGTTATGATATCCAATAACTTTGCTAAGTATGGTTCATATTGGTCCATAACCTGATATAGCTGCCATATAAACCGATCTTGGGTCTTGACTTCTCGAGCCTCTAGAGTGCGCAATTCTTTTCCGATTGGAATGAAATTTTGCACGACGTGTTTTGTTATGATATCCTACAACTGTGCCAAGTATGGTTCAAATTGGTCCATAACCTGGTATAGCTGCCGTATAAACCGATCTTGGGTCTTGACTTCTTGAGCCTCTAGAGGGCGCGATTCTTATCCGATTGGAATGAAATTTTGCACGACGTGTTTTGTTTTGATATCCAACAACTGTGCCAAATATGGTTTAAATCGGTCCATAACCTGATATTGCTGTCATATAAATAGATCTGGGGACTTGAGCTTCTAGAAGGCGCAATTCCTATCCGATTTGGCTGAAATTTTGTATGACGTATTTTATTCTTACTTTCAACAACTGTATCAAATAAGGTTCAAATCGGTTTGTAACCTGATATAGCTGCCATATAAACCGATCTGGGATCTTGACTTCTTGAGCCTCTAGAGGTCGCAATTATTATTCGATTTGCCTGAAATTTTGTACGACGATTTCTCTCATGACCATCAACATACGTGTTTATTATGGTCTGAATCGCTCTATAGCCCGATACAGCTCCCATATAAATCGATCTCTCTATTTTACTTCTTGAGACCCCAAAGGGCGCAATTCTTATTCGAATTGGCTGACATTTTACACAGGTCTCCAACATATAATTTTATTGTGGTCCAAACCGGACCATATCTTGATATCGCTCTAATAGCAGAGAAAATCTTTTCTTATATCCTTTTTTGCCTAAGAAGAGATGCCGGGAGAAGAACTCGGCAAATGCGATCCATGGTGGAGGGTATATAAGATTCGGCCCGGCCGAACTTAGCACGCTTTTACTTGGTAACAATGTAATAAGCTGTTAATAAAACAAATATTAGGTGGCTGTCGTTTCTAGTTTGACAGATGTACCAGTGTGAACTAGGTAACACTTCGTTTCAACCACTCTGCATATTCGGACAAAATGCCAATTGTAATAACCATAGCACCATCAACATTTTATGAAGATCCCCCACTGTGCTATTGTGTTTTGGGGCATGGCTTTTTAGACGAAGGCAGCAAAAATTATTTTGTCTCCACCTCTTCGAAATCAGTTAAGCAAATTAGCCACTGATTTCATAAGCAGAGGTCGAAACAATGTTGGCCACAAAAAAGGGGGAGACTACATTTGGGGGTAGTTTTGAGTTTTTAGTTGAAGAGTCAACACTTCTACGTTGGATTTTTTTTCATCAGGAATGCCATTCAATAAATCTCAATTCTGAAACACCTTATCGGAGGGGATGCCATGGCTTATTACCACCCTTACTATTTGAATTTGTCATAAAATCCTATTTACGAAATGAAAGGAAAAAATCATTTACAAAAACTGAATTTGAGAATATTAATTTAATTTGACTTTCCAGATTTTACTAGCAGCATGTATAGCGTAAGCAAAAACAACATCTTGTGTTGACTGCTGTGATTTTCATTTGACCATATGCTTCATAAAATGCTTCCCCTTCAGCTTACCTACTTAGTTTTAGCGTGAGAATTCGTTTCCTTCCCCTCTATGTAATCTTTGTTTGGATACGATTTCTTAGTTCTGTGTTTATTTGAAGCCAAATTATCAGGGGATAAATTAGTGGTTGCAACGCATAATAAAGACATCATGGATTTTATATTCGAAATTTCTTTACAGGCAAGCATATAAAAAGAAATATTTAATGCAAGCCATCACCTGAGGTAACAGATGTGTGGTTGCAAAAAATCATGCTAGAAGTCAGAGTGCCTAGATTCATAGGAATGATGAGGGGTAATATCTGTCTTTGAGAAGGTGGAAAATGAGACTGTTTAACCGTGCCTGACAGTAAATGGAATCAAAACAAAGTAGATTGTCTCAATGCTTCGAACGCCCTGTAAGCCTGGGCAAACAAAGAAAGTTTGGAACTAGAACTTTCACAAATTCTAAAATTTTATCTGTCTTGGCAAATTAGCCCTTTAACATTCCATTAGTGAACTGTTGGGATACTTCACTCATTTCATTGAGTGTTGTTCGATTTAAATTTAAGCTTAATAATAATCTTGTCACCCCTCC
This sequence comes from Stomoxys calcitrans, assembly GCF_963082655.1. Lineage (NCBI taxonomy): Eukaryota > Metazoa > Arthropoda > Insecta > Diptera > Muscidae > Stomoxys > Stomoxys calcitrans. The sequence continues at coordinate 156,902,683 of NC_081554.1, forward strand.
CAACTAAGTTAATATTTGCTACAAGCACGTGTTATTGGTCCAAAGCCTAAACCAAGTTTCGATACTATAAAGACTTTTTAGAAAGTCCAATATGGGTCGTTCTCGGTATATATCTCTTGTGACCTTCAATACACAGGCTGGAACTTTGAACTCCGGCGTGGTGGTGTTCATTGTTCTCAAGGTTAGCTAATGCTACCGGACGTGTCCACAGGTGGGCAGTCAGGGATTTCAAGAGGAGAGTCTCAGTGAAGACACGGGAGGCGCTGACTCTTAAATACTGAATGCCAATACCAATGGCTAACATCAGCGTCTGTTAGGGTTAGGTTAGGTTAGAGGCTGATGGAGGCTATCATCGGATCTTGAAAGAAGAGGCTTGCGACATCGAGGGATATATGTGCTATCCCATATAAACCAAGCGGTTCGGGACTGGCCCATCCCTCCACCATTGATCGCATTTGTCGAGTTCTATGAGCGGTATCTCTTTTTAGACAAACATAGAATATTGAATAAGAACTGTTATGCTATTGGAGCTATATAAAGTTATAGTCCGATTCGGACCATAAATGAATTGAGTGCTGAACATTGTAGAAGTCATTGTGTAATATTTCAGTTCATTCCGATAAGAATTGCGCCTTGTAGGGGCTCAAGAAGCAAAATCGTGAGATAGGTTTATATGGGAGGTTCTATACCGATTAACGCCATACTCAGCACAGTTATTGGAAGCCACAACAAAACACATCATGCTAAGTTTCAGCCAAATCGGATGAAAATTGCGCCCTCTATTGGCTCAAGAAGTCAAGACCCAAGAGGATAGGTAGAGGTTAAACAGTGCCAAAGATATCACACCACCTTGGGGAACTCCCTGTTTCACTCTACTGTGTTTCGACTTCTTATCCCTAAATTCCACAAATGACTGGCGACCACACAGCTAATTCGCGACCCATCGTTTCAGGTCTGGCTGGAGGAATGTGTTGGCGATGTCCTCAAACAATTTGACATGGCTGACCGTTTTGAATGCCTTCGATAGGTTCAGTGCCACGAGGACCGTCCTATCACATGGCCTGGGCTGATCGAAACCACCGCAATTGTGTGCGATGATGGCATGCAAAGCTGTTGTGCTGTGGAGTCTTCGAAATCCATGTTGAACTCAGCGAATGGAAATTCTCCTACGAGGCTCGGGAGGAGTAATGCATCAAGCGTCTTTGCCACTGGTGAGAGAAAGGAGATCGGTCTGTACGACTCCTCCAAACTCGGGTCTTTTCCAGGTTTCAGTAGCGGGATCACTCTGCCCATTTTCCAGACATCGGGAACTATAAGAGTGTTCAAAGACAGGTTGAGGACAGTGGTAAGGTACTCAACCCCAGGTGAATCCAGATTTTTCAACATCAATGTAGAGATTTCGTCAGGGCCCAACGCCTTAGATGACGCCCCGAATGACATTCGTAACTTCGCCCACGGTAAATTGTGATGGCTGTTCATCGGCTCGGAGACCACGAATACGGCGAATGGCTCTCCTCTTGCCCTGTCACTCTCGGGTTGCACAATAAATTGACGGTTAAACAGCCTGGCGCATCTCTTCGGATCAGTCACGGTTATTGCGCCAAAAGTGACTGAGGTCCTGTCAACCCGTCTACCGGGGTTCGAGAGAGACTTAACAGTAGACCACAGTTTGTCTACAACGGTGCCTAAGTTATACATTGCTGCAAGTGTTTCAGCCACAAATTCCGCTTATGTTCGTTGACTACCCTGCTTATTTCCAGATTCTGCTCGCTGATTTTGGGGTTAGCGGGGTCCATAGCACGAATCCCATCACTCTCATTTGCGAGTACCACTGCTTGCGCCGGGAAATTGGTCCGCACTTGGGGTATTCGACCGGCTGGTATAAAGCGAGCAGCTGCTGCGTTAATGATGTCTCGGAATTTCCTCTCGGCCACAAGCACATCAGAGGGGGGTGGCAGTTCACTGAAGCGGCGATTGGTATACTCTCTGAAGCCAGTCCAATCGACCTTCTTATGATTGATAAGCGTGCGGCGCTCAGAGATTATGAAGTCAGGTGGTCGGTCGATGGTGAGAATTATGGGGAGGTGGTCTAACCCCAAAGAGATGACGGCTTGCCAGGATACGTCACTCAGGAGATCAGGGGATGCGATGGAGATGTCTGCCGAGCTGCAGCACCTCCTCGTAATCCTAGTGGTGGCATCCTCATTCACCGTGCAAAACGTGGAGCTCTCAATCTGCTCTGCCAAAGCTATGCCACCCTGGTCGTTACCTTGGGGAGAATGCCATGACGAGTGATGTGCATTAAAATCCCCCAGAACCAGACGACTATGGCCAGATAGCAACCCACTTATGTCGGGGTTGTAGGCCTGGCCATTAATCGGGACACAGCTACCAACCGGCGGTATATACACGTTGTATATCTCTATCTCGGCAGTACCAGACCTGACTGCTATCCCCATGCATTCCATGTAGGGGTCACTAGCGCCATGCGAGATAGGTCTATATTGCACGGAATGGTGTATTACGAAGGCCAAACCCCCACCTCCATTCCTTAAGCGATCCTTACGTAGCACATTGTGGTCATTTAGTCCGATGACGAGGACGCAGAAAGCGACGACGACGACGACGCTTGTGACCCACTGCTGGCTATGTTCGCACAGGACCTAGTGGACATAGCCAGTATGACTATACTCTCGTAGTGAAGTGAGGCCAGAGCAAGATCGGAAATGTACCCACTCCATGCACCGGTTACACCTCACCGACACCGACCGATGATGAAGGCAGTTCTGGCAAACCGAACAGAACCAGGGTCCCGGCACGGACCAGAAGCGTGCGGAGAAGGCACTCCGGGATGTGCCTCTCCCATGACGAAAAAAGACGAACACGTACACTGAGGCGGCAGCCTTTGCTGATGAAGATTCCATTGGGTCAATCCGGTGCGTACAACCAGCTGCCATGGGATTGGGGTTTCAGAGATGGTAAAAGAGCTCATAAGATCGACGCGCTTGGAAATCTATTGAACGTTCGGCTAGAGGAATAAATATTCTGTAATGGCCAATTTAAGTAAAGTGCGCAACTCTAATACGATTTTGATAACATTATGCACGCTTACCTTTGTTACCACTTTCAACAACCAGGTATAGTTTTCCCTAATTGGCTCATAACCTGAAGATTGATAATTAACTCTACATTCATTCAGAATGAATTTCTGCACATATCTCAAATTGTTTTAAATATTTATCCAATGTTATTATGTTAGCAAACAAAGGAATACAAAGAAAACGAAATAATTATAGGAAAAGTAATTAAAAGCTTATCCTCATTGATATTTGATCCGTTTGGTTTTTGAATGGTATCAAAAGAGACTATGATAATTAAAATTCTGCAGGTAGCAGTTTTAATTACAAATGCATTGATAAACGTTTCGTTTTTGCAGAATTACACAGAAATGTAATTTAACTATTTGCTATTATAACTGATAAAGAAATTGAATATTTACAAGTAAAAGCGTGATTAGTTCGGGCGGGCCGAATCTTGGGAACCCACCACCATGGATTCGGCTAAAAATTTATACAAAATAATTTCAGTTGAAGGGCATAACATACCAAACTTCTGTCAAACCAGCAAAAGGAGATCGGTTTATATGGGAGCTATATCAGGTTATAGACCGATTTAGACCGTACTCGGAACAGTTGTTGAAAGTCATACTCAAACACTACATGCTCAATTTCAGCCAAATCGAACAAAAATTGCGGCTTGTAAGGGCTAAAGGAGTCAAATCGGGAGATCGGTTTATATGGGAGCTATATAAGGTCATATACCGATTCGAACCGTACTTTGCACAGGTGTTGGAAGTCATAACGGAACAGCACACGCAAAATTTCAGCCAAATCTGACAAGAATTGAGGCTTCTAAGGGCTCAAGAAGACAATTCGGGAGATCAGTTTATATGGACGCTATATCAGGTTATAGACCGATTTGCACCGGTGACACAACTTTGACCAGTGACACAGTTGTTGAAAATCTTGACAGAACAGGGACTCAAGAAATCAAATCCGGAGATCGGTTTATATCTACCGTGATTTTGACAGACGAACGGACTTGGGTAGATCGACTCAGAACGTCGAGACGATCAAGAATATTGCCCAATAAGTAATTGCGGATTTTTCATATAGTCGGCGTTGACAAATTTTTTCACAGCTTGTGACTCTGTAATTGCATTCTTTCTTCTGTCAGTTATCAGCTGTTACTTTTAGCTTGCTTTAGAAAAAAAGTGTAAAAAAGTATATTTGATTGAAGTTCATTCTAAATGCATTTACTTTCTTTTAAAAAATCCGCAATTACTTTTTGGGCAACCCAATACTTAATGGGGTCTTAGATGAATATTTCCACCTCCAAAACTTCAGACAAATGAAGTAAAAATTGACCCATTTATAAGGCAACTATATAAAGTTATCATCTGATTTAGACTATACTTATTGTTGGAAGTCATACCAAAACGTCGACAAAATTGGATAAAAATTGCGCCCTCTAGAACCTCAAGAAATCTAATCGGGAGATCGGTTTATATGGGAGCTATATCAGGTTATGGACTGATTGAGACTATACTTGGCACAGTTGTGGGAAGTCATTACTTAAGATTATGTGCAAAATTTCAGCTTAATCGGAAACGAATTGCGCCCTATAGAGGCTCAAGAAATCAAGACCCAAGACCGGCTTATATGACAGCTATATCGAAATATGGGCCGATTTTACCCATTTACAATCCCAACCGAACGACACTATATTTGTGCAAAATTTCAAGCTTTCGACAGACGGACGGACGGACTAACTTGGCTAGATCGACTTAAAATGTCATGAAGATCAAGAATATATATTCTTTATGGGGTCTTAGATGCATATTTAGTGGTGTCACAAATGGAATGACGAAATTAGTATACTCCCCATCCTATACTGAACATTTTCTAAATAATATCAGGACACTCTGGCTCATGTCCAAATGCAAAGTGCAAATTTACTCTTGAACATTCCATTAAGGAACGGGGGCAAACTTTCTTACATATGAATGAGTGCTGTCCGATTCAAATTTAAGCTCAATGATAGGGGCCTCCTTTTTATAGCCTAGTCCGAACGGAATGCCGCAGTGCCACACCTCGTTGTAGAGAAGTTTTTGTACGGCTGCCATGCAATTTTTATACCCTTTACCACGACTATTGAACAGGGTATTATATTGGGTTGCCCAAAAAGTAATTGCGTATTTTTCATTTAGTCGGCGTTGACAAATTTTTTCACAGCTTGTGACTCTGTAATTGCATTTTTTCTTCTGTCAGTTATCAGCTGTTACTTTTAGCTTGCTTTAGAAAAAAAGTGTAAAAAAAGTATATTTGATTAAAGTTCATTCTAAGTTTTATTCAAAATGCATTTACTTTCTTTTAAAAAATCCGCAATTACTTTTTGGGCAACCCAATAACTTAGTGAATTTGTTTGTAACACCCAGAAGGAAGAGAGATAGACCCATTGATAAGCATACCGATCGATTCCGTCTGTCCGTCTGCCTGTCCGTCTGCCTGTCCGTCTGCCTGTCCGTCTGCCTGTCCGTCTGTCCATGTTAATTTGAGTACAAAGTACAGGCCGCAGTTTTCGTCCGATCGTATTACAATTTGGTACCAAATGCAAATTTCAGTCCAATCGGACATAAATTGCTGCTTCCAGGAGCTCAAGAAGTCAAATCGGCGATCGGTTTATATGGGAGCTATATTCAAATCTGAACCGATATGGCCCATTTGCAATCCTCAACGACCTACATTAATTAGAAGTTTATGTGCAAAATTTCAAGCGGCTAGCTTTACGCATTCGACCGTTGTCGTAATTTTGACAGAAGGACGGATATGGCTAGATCGAATCAGAATGTCGAGACGATCCATAATATAAATATTGTACTATATGGGATCTCAGATCAATATTTCGACATGTTACAAACGACATGACTAGATTAGTATACCCCCATCCTAAAGTGGTGGGTTTAAAAACGGTTCAGACTTGGATATAGCTCCCATATATATGTTCGTCCAATTTGCAGTAATAATGCAATAAAATGGTCACTTGTTAACGGATTCTCTCGAAATTTGGAAGGATTTTCTCTCTCGACATCACTGGTGAATTTAATGGAAATCAGTTCAGATTAAGATATAGCTCTCATGTATAAATATTGTCCGATTTTAACTTCTAGAGTCACAGCAAACGCATTTATTATCCAATCTTGCCAAAATTTACACAACGCTTTTCTCGATGACAACCACAATATCTGAGAAGCTTGCTCCAAATCGGTCCAGATTTAGATATATGTTAGTTATATATACTTCTTGTCATAGTCGGATCAATGAGGACGACGCCCACTAGGCACTGAAGACTATTCTAGATTCCCGACCCATTGACATACAGATTAAGTGTGAGCCAGCCACTGCGGCTATGAGACTAAGGCGATGGAAGAATGGATTGAGAACATACCATCGCGGTATAATCGAGGCGACGATAGGAAACCTGGAAGGAAGGGAAGAGGCTTCCGATCGGATACCTGAGACGACACTTGAGGTCGAATGTGTGGCACTACTGCCAGCGGCACGGAACTTGGACTGATGGAACCCCAGTATTGCCATCTGGAAGGTCATGTTACAGGATGTTTCAAAGCTAGAGGACAGAGTGGCCCTGGGGTTCTACATTGAGAACCCAAGGACTGATATCTGTTTTAGACTGCCTGACCATAATATGGTCCTGAAGGCGGACATACGGGCGATCACGGAATGTGTGAGGAGGTGTGTTACTAACGCGAGGACGTCGAGTCTGAACCTCTTTGCGGACATTAAAATTGCCATAAGGGCAATAACAACCCGAAGGGTAAGGTCACAAACAGTCTTGCAGTGTATGAAGGATGGCAAAATCTGAATCGTTTGGGTGCCGGGCCATAACGGAGTAAGGGGAAATGAAAGGGCAGACGATTTGTCGGTGAAGGCCAGAGGACTGCCGTCAATAAACTTGGTTAATCCGAAGCCTTTGGGGTCGATGCAGTCCGAGTTAAGAGAGTGGGCGATGAATGCGCATGCAACATTATGGATAAGCGAAACGGTCGATAGGACGGCGAAAATCCTATGGACAGATACAGATCGTGAGAAGACGAGGCTTTTACTGAAAGGAAGCAAGAAGGAGATCAGTACAGCTATTGGTATTATAACGGGACACATAGGACTACGGGCTCACTTATATAAAATCGGTGCGGCAAGTGATGGCATGTGTAGGGCATGCGGGGAAGATGATGAGACGTTGGAGCATTTCCTTTGTCATTGCCCGGCTTTTGCATTGAACAGATACCTGCACTTAGGTGGAGACACAATACCAGGCATGAACCAACTTTGGGGAGTGGTATTGAAAACAATTAAGGATTTTGCAAGTAGCACGGAATTCCTAACTTAAAATTTTCTAGTTTTTTTGCCCGTTAGGGCGAGATTATTAAATTTTACAATTTTTTGTTTGTTTCTCTTTCGAGACGAGCTGAATGATCGGAGATGCAAATGGAAAAGGAAAGCCAGAGGTTGGTGTGTGTTGCTACCTTTCCTTTTCCATTTGCATCTTCGATCATTCAGCTCGTCTCGAAAGAGAAACAAACAAAAATTGTAAAATTTTCTTTTGGCCGATTGCTGGCTTAGGTGTATGTCCATAGTGGCATGGGGCGGATAAATATCTGCACCCCCTTTTCAGCCTAACCTAACCTAACAACTTTGATAAATTAAATGCTAAATCTGTTACCATATTTAAGTCTTAAAGGATTTCATCATTGAGCAATGGCTCTACAGTCTATATCAAATTCACTTGTTTCGAAATTTCATACATACTTTTTGTTGGACCTGGTTTATGCAACCTGCTTGTGGTTAAATGAAAACTCCACACAAAAAATGCCAAAATAGTGAGGAAAACCTATGAGCAAACCAAAAAAAAAAAAGGCAATGGAAGAAAACATATTGGCAAAGCAGAGGTAAATATGGGAAAGTATCATATTTTGCTACGGTTTCTTTTTGGAGTCCTCCAAAAATGCCAGTACATGTGTATGCCGTTGAGACAAAGAGCTTTCCCCATATCAGCCATAAATTTCATACTAAATTGACATGTGGTTTCATTCCCCCCCGCCCATTGTAAGTCCTTTAGCCTCGATAGCAATTCTGATGACGCCGGTTATTATGTATGTGCGGATGTGTATGTGTGTGTGTGGAAAATTGGAATGAGGCAGAAAAGGACTTTTTGTGTATTGGTATGAGTATTTTTGCCAAAGACGACATGTAACATATGCAGTAGCACTCTCATATTGCCACATAAAAAGGATAAAAACACCCATACTCACCACACATGCAGTCTCGCAATGTGTTACCTGTGTACCATAAACAAGGCCAAATGCCAAAGAGCGGCAAAAAACAAAAATGCTAACCACCAAAGAAAAAGGCTACCTATACATACACACTTGCACGCTCAAATACAGCCATAATAGTTAGAGTAAATTTTTTTTAATACCATCGAAATTTGCATTTTTCGTTGATTGAATTGTTGGGTGTAATAAAAATTTGTTTTTTCTCCTTAGCTTTTTTATTTTTATTTTTTTCTTTTTCAGTTCCATTCTGAGGTGAGGAACATTTTCAAGAAATGGCAAAGTAAGAATTCTAATTTTATTGCCCCTTCGGAAGAAGAAAGGGTTTTATGTTAAACTTTTTATGGCTCATAACGCCAGGGGTTGGAGTGTTGTAAAGAGGTGATATTTATGGAGACATTTTCGATGTATGTATTTAAGGGCTTAGATTCTAATACATTTCCAGCTTCAAAATGTTTGGCTTATTTGTGAAATGGAGATGCTTTAAAGTCGAAAATGTATAGCAGCTAGGGATTTGGATTCATTAACATGTATTGAATTATATAGGACAGCGTGTGTCATGGGTGCAGCTGCAAACATGTTTTTTTGTCAAATTGAAAAGGGCATTAGCAAATCAAAATAAGAAATCAAGTGCAGAAAAAATAGATAGAATATAAGAAAAAGAAAAGAAAATAAAATAAATATTTTGTTTGTTTCTCTTTTGAGACGAGCTCAATGATTGGAGATCTTTTCAATGGTAGCGAAAAGCTAGAGATCATAACACACACCAACCACTATGGGAAGCGTTTCGTCATTTGGTTAGAATAACTCATCGGCCATATTGGGTGAGGAGGACCAACACACAGGGGATGTCCTCTATACATGCAGTGCATTGCGTTGGCGAATGGAAAATCAGGAGTCAGACTGGGAAAGAGGGAGTAGTGTTAATTCACATTTGTTTTAAATTTCTGGAGGTAGTTATAAGTGGGAAGGTTTGGTTAGGTTTAAGTGGTACTTTGTCATTAGACTCAGACGTTTTCGTCCATTGTGATACCGCAGGAACAGAAGAAGGAAGATGCCTTCTAGTTCCTACCGTTAAACTATCCAGATCGCTTTAGAAAGCCTAATAGCTTGCCAATGTTCACATCCGCTAAATCAGACAGGGTTCTCAAAGAAAAGAGATCCTAAAGTGGAACTCCTTCTGACTGCTAGTGCGGGACACACACACAGAAGGTGTTCTACAGTATCTTCTTTTTCGATGTCCTCACATCTTCTGCAAAGTCGTTGCTGGCAACCTTCAGTCTGTCAGCATGTTTTTCGATTAGACAGCGACCTGTCATGACGGACACAATGACTGAGAGGTCTGTTCTAGCCAAAAACAGTAAAGCAGTAGACCAAGTCTAGTTAGGCAACATAGTTTTGGAATGCTCACAGCCCATGTGACCATCTATCATTTGTTGTCCTTCGGTCCTGGTCCTGAAAACTTAACTTACATGTCGCTAGAGGCATACCCACAGATTCCAATATCCCTGGAATGTGTGGGGTAGTTCCCAGTCTAGCTAGCTCATCCGCTTTACAATTACCTGGGATATCACTATGGCCCGTCACCCAGAAGAGGTGAATTTGGAACTGTTCAGCCATCTCGTTGAGAAATCTGCGACAGTTGAGGTCGGTTTTTGTGGTCAGAAATATGTTCGCCAGGGATATAATGGCTGCCTGAAAAGATATTTACGCCAATCACCGTTATGACATTATATCTTAGCTATTCCACCACTTCCTTAATTGCAAGGATCTCTGCTTGACACACTCTGCAGTGGTCGGGTAACCTTTTCGATATGACCAGTTATAGATCTTTAGAGCAAACCCCAAAGACCACCTGGTCGTTTAGTTTGGAACCATCCGTATAGAAGTCTATGTAACTTTTGCTATCAGGGATATAGTAGTTCCAATCGGTTCTATCAGGAATAGTGGTACAGTACATTTAATCAAAAAGCGGATCAGGTAGGGTGTAATCCACACTGCCTGGAACATCGAATATTGTATCAAGGATAACACAGTGTCCGTAGCCGCAACATAACCAATGAGAAAGGTCCCTTAACCTGACGGCAGTTGTCGCTGCAATTTGGGTAGCCACAATGTTCAGAGGCATAAGACGTAGCATTAAATTCAGTGCATCAGATAGTGTCGTCCTCAGTGCGGCTGTGATGCACAAACATGCCATCCTTGCGATCCGGTTAAGTATTGAGCAGTAAATGGACTTTTGAAGCGCCGTCCACCAGACCACAACACCATATAGCATAATAGGTCCAACAACTACAGTATAAACCCAATGCATGACACGCGGTCTAAACTCCTAACTTTTGCCAATGGCTCTTTTGCAGGTGTATAGGGCAATAGTTGCCTTTCTTGCCCTTTCCAAAATGGTGGATTTGAGGTTCAATTTCCTGCCCAGCAAAACACCCAGGTAGTTTTCGTTTTCTGTAAATGGAACATTCTCTCCACCCAAGGAGATTGGTGCCACTGTATGCAACTTGTATATCCTGCTAAAAAGAACTACTTATGTCTTGCACGGATTTATACCTAGACAACTTTCGGTAACCCACTTTGCTGTTGCACATAGAGCTTCCTGAAGTATATCTCTTAGAGTGCTGGAAACTTCCCCTAACTGCAAATTAGTGGGAAATATTTCTGCCGAAAGTCGATCCCGCATTCGTATTGTTCGGGCAAAAGACGAGTTTTCACGCTAATGCAGGGTTCGGTCAACTGGCCAATCGATCATATACTGGTGTGCGTTCTTAGAAAATCTTGTGTCCCTGGCGAATTTTGTTACTTCAGAGATAAGAAGACGTTACTTTGCGCAACAAATACCATGTATCGATAAAACAGCACCACGCTGCCCACTTTCCGACGGTGCTCAAGGGACAACACCATCGCTCTCCTCTGAATCCGATCAAGTAACTCTAAGGAGGACCTCGGGGCCCCCGCCCATACATGGGAGTAATATTCCATCTTAAGCCTGCTGTAGGTTGTATAAATATTGAGAAGATCAGGGGAATACTTTTGGCACCGCTTAAGAAAGTCCAAGCTCTTGAATGCTTCTTTCGAAACTTCAAATATATGTCTTCACCAACGGACATTCCATTGTATCCTCATTCCTAGAACAGTAAGAGCAACTGATTGGTCAATACCAATATCTCCGATAGATAATGACTATCGCAAAGAGTCAATGAATCATTTTTGTGACAACAAACAGCGTTGGGTCTCTGTTCAATTGAACCCACTCTGAAATAACCAGCAAGTTCCTGCAAAGTGTATCGTTCACAATCCGCCTCCTGTCTTCAATTTCTTGACGACTCGGCCTATGGTCGAAAGCAAATGAATGACAGAGGTTGCTGTCACCCACAAATGAATAAATCCGATTCGAAGTCTGACCCAAAAGATCGTCAATGAAGATAAGAAAAAGGGAGGGAGAAAGGACAGAGCCTTTTGGTGCAGCTGCAGTCAACTTTTATTCAATGGATGAGAAGCCAGCTATAACAATTCGTATAGTGCGATCTCGAAGAAAGCTCGATATAAATGGAATTACCCATCCTAGCTTTGACAAAACGTGCACCGTGCCAAACCCTTTCAAATGTCTTGGAGATATCTAGAGTCACGACTTTACTCTCCCCAGACTGGTGGATTGAACGAACCCAGCGATCCGACAGATATTCAATTAGGTCTCCTGTGAAGCGATTTCTGCGGAACCCATACTGCCGGTCCTTAAGAATATCGTTAGACTCCAAATAACTCACAAGATTGTAATTAACCAAGCTCTCGATAACCTTGGAAAGCGCGAAGCATATCACAATTGGTTTGCAATTCGCAGGATTGTTCGCCTCACCCTTTTTGAGGATCGGCTGAATATTCGCAACTTTCCAACACGCCGGGAAAACACTCGCACGGTAAGTAAGGTTGAAGAGGTTGCGTAATGAACGAGCAAGCGTCGAAGAACACTTAGACAGGACAAGCGTTGATATACCATCCTGGTCCGGGGATTTATTTACATCGAGATCCACAAGAACACTTTTTGACCCTCGCGTGCGAAAGAATATCTTATCAACCGGGTCAGTGAATATCTGTTCATCTTTAACTGGAGTCGGGATAATCGACAAGTTGCCCCTCACTCTCTTTACAAAGGACCAAAAGCTCTTACTTCACCTTGGAGAAGCAATAAATTTTGGCACGTGGACGTTGCCCGTAAAGAAACTTTTCGCGTCTAAGTACCTTGACACATGAAGTTCTTGCCTGTTTGCGCAGCAGTTCAGAATTGGCTTTCTTATTCAGACGCCAGTTTCTGAATGTCTTCTCTTTCAATCTGAGAGCATTCCTGTTTGTCTGGTGAAACCAAGTCTTATCTTTTGATTTAACCGATAAAATCCTAGTGGGAATAAATGACTTCATTCCAATTTGGATTATCCTTTCTATTTTTTCAGCCGCAGCATTTATGTCGTCGGTCATGAAAGAAAGTTTAAAATTTAAATGCTGGAAAAATCATAGAGCTTGGCCCAACATGCTTTGTACTCTTCGGGGCTGGGTAAGAAGCGGGGCGAAGTGCAGAGTAAGAACAAGTTCGGCCGTGCCGAATCTTATATACCCTCCACCATGTAGCGCATTTGTCGAGTTCTTTTTTCGGCATCTCTTCTTAGGCAAAAAAAGGATATAAGAAAAGATTTGTCCTGCTATTAGAGCCATATCAAGATATGATACGGTTTGGACCACAATTAAATTATATGTTGGAGACCTGTGTAAAATGTCTGCCAATAAATGTCTGCTATATCAGGTTAAGAACCGATTTGAACCTTATTTGACACAGTTGTTGGATATCATAATAAAATACTTCGTGCCAAAATTCATTCAAATCGGATAAGAATTGCGCACTCTAGAGGCTCAAGAAGTCAAGACCCAAGATCGTTTTATATGGTAGCTACTATATATCACTAATAAGAAGTATTTGTGGAAAATTTCAAGCGGCTAGCTTTACCTCTTTGGAAGTTAGCGTGCTTTCGACAGACAGACGGACGGACGGACATGGCTAGACCGGCATAAAATTTTACGACAATCAGAATGACGAAATTAGTATACCCCACATCCTATGGTGGAGGGTATAAAAGATGCTGAAATAATGCAATGATCGGAGTTACTAGTTCATACTTTTCGGCCTGCGAATTTAGGAAGAATAAGAATATATGAAAATTGTTTTGGTGCCCTTGGACGCACGATTGCGTTATTACGTCAATTCATTTTGTGCGGCGAAGAGTTCGGCGTATTGGCCCTCCGGAATCGAATGGCTCAAATGGAAAGTCATGAGGAGTTGTTCACATTGAAGTCCCAACTACAACGATTTCATTGTCAGGAAAACCCCGCAAAATCGTAATAAATGAATTAGAAAGGACATCAAAGCCATTTACGTTAGCCTCCCTTTCCCCGTTTGGACTTCTATAAAAAAAATCCGAAATGCAGTTCGTGTGTTCCAATCCTGAACTTAATTCTGAATCTTGTGAGCCTAGGTGTTGTTGCCTCTGGAACACTGTATCATCACGTACATATACCACAAGGCCTCTGTGGGAAACAAAGAGGGATAGGGTGTGATAACTCCGAACATGAAAATCCTGTTGATCAGAATCCTCACGGACCTGGGTCTCACAAAGAACTAGAGTATCAGGCCGATAGAAGTTAATATGGGAATACATAGTGACCTTAAACCACGAATGTTGGCAAAAGGTATTTTATACTTACCCACCATTAAGCCTACAAAAAATAAAAAACAAATATGGGTGTAATATATGAATCAATCTTAGTCTTCTGCAACTGTTGAATATCTCTACTGCTTAGTGTTCCGTTTTAAGCAGAGGGAGTAAACATGGCAGGAGATCAAGATAGTTCAAATCACTAAACAAAATAGGAGGAGAAGGAAGAACAATGAATACACCACGGGAAAAGAGACATAAAGCCCTTAGTATGGTGTAAAACACTCGAGAGCCGTTGTCGGCTTATGTTAGGGTTTTTCTCACGCTTTGTAGCATATAACCGAAAGTCTGAAGGCAGTTAGTGGTTCTAATAGCTAACGCACGTATATGGACTGGCCTACTAGCTCGTCAGAGGGGTAGGTTCGATGCTTTTCTAGCCATTTACTCGCTACTATCAAATTATTGCAGACAGTCGTAAAGGTGGTGTTTCGTCCAAATTGCCAATTTGACGGATGTATCGTCGTAAAGGTGGTGTTTCGTCCAAATTGCCAATTTGACGGATGTATCGACGGATGGATGGACGGATGGATGGATGGACGGACGGATGGACGGACGGACGGACGGATGGACGGACGGACGGATGGACGGACGGACGGATGGATGGACGGACGGATGGACGGAAGGACATGGCTAGATCGAATCAGAACGTCGTGACGATCACGAATATGTATACTTTATGGGGTCTCAGACGAATATTGCGAGGTATTACAAACGGAACGACTAGGTTATTATATTCCCATCCGTTGGTGGTGGGTATAAAAATTTACTTCTAATGGAAAAATGCCCAGTCAGAGATGCTATGATTATAACTAACGAAACAAAAATTTTACTATAATCATGTAAGCCATAAATACAACTTCCAAAAGATACCAAAACAAGTAAAAGCGTCCTAAGTTCGGCCGGACCGAATTTTGGGAATCCACCACCATGGATTCTGCTAAAATATGGGAGCAGATCGGGAGGTTTATATGGATGCTATATCATATTCATGACCGATTTGGACCGTACTTCGTGCATTTGTTAGGAGTCATATCAAAAGACTATGTGCAAAATGTCAGCAAAATCAGACAAAAATTGCGGCTTCCAGGGGCTCTGTTTCCAGGGTGATCGGTTTATATAGGAGCTAAACCAGGTTCTTGACTGGATTGGACCGTACTTGGCACAGTTGTTGGAAGTCATATCAGAACACTGCGTACAATTTCAGCCACATCGGGCAAAAATTGCGGCTTCCAGGGCTCAAGAAGTCAAATCGGGAGATCGGCTTATAGGGGAAGTATATCAGGTTCTTGACCGATTTAAACCGTACTTAACACAGTTATTGGAAATAGAACTCTATGTACAAAATTTCAGCCAAATCGAATGAAAGTTGAGGCTTCCAGGGGCTCAAGAAGTCAAATCGGGAGATCGGTTTATATGGGAGCTATATCTGGTTATACCCCGATTTGGACCGTACTTGGCACAGTTATTGGAAGTCATAGCAGAACACTTTGGGCAAAATTTCAGCCATATTCGATTAAAATTGCGGCATACAGAGCCTCAAGAAGTCAAATCGGGTGATCGGTTTATATGGGAGCTATATCCAAATCTGAACTTATCTGAATTAGTATACCGCCATCCTATGGTGGTGAGTATAAAGTAAGACCACATAATACATTAGATTATTCGTATAAATTAGGTTGATTCGTATAAATAAACAGGTGGCAACGGCATACTCCACTTGGCTAACCGGAGTGTTTGAAAGAGCACACCCTTGTATAGCAGCGAAATGGCAACCCATTGCTCACTTCATAGAAAGAGCCGCAGCATCCGTACTTGGGTACCAAAAGCCTTCCTCAAGGAACCCATGGTATGGCCACGAGCGGCAAAAAGGGAAGCCAAGAATGCTGCAAATAAAATTACTTAACAGTCAGTAGCAACGTGCAAGGTGAACGAGAGGTATGTGGAGAAAAGGAGAGAGTAGAAACACTCTTCCTCAGGAAGAAGGCAATAGTAGTAATTGAAAGTAAGCGAATTGACATTTTCAGCAGCCACAATGAAGTTTGAAAATTCGAAAAAACGAATACAACATCAAACCTATGGCTTTGGTACAGGCACGTCTTCCTGCAGAGATAAAGAAGGAAAGCTGGTAACTGACACAGATGGTGTGTTGAGGATATGGAAATAACAATTTTCCCAACTGCTGGTATATGATGAAGGTAGCCATGAATATACCGCAGAACCAATAGCAGATGATGGTGTAGATTGAGTTCCACCTAGTCAAAACGACGTCCATGTAGCAGTAACCCGGCCGAAAAACAATAAGGCAGCTGGAGCCGATGGGTAACCGACAATACTGTTAAAGACCGGAGGCGACACGCTGATTAGGGGGGTATGCATCAATTCGTCTGCGCAATCTGTCAAGAAGAACGCATACCCGATAATTGGAACCTCGGCATACTACGTCCCATACACAAGAAAGGGAACAAGATGGTATGTGTCAACTACAAAGGAATAAGTCTCCTCCCCATCGCATACCAGATACTATCGAGTGAACTTTGTGAAAGATTAAAGTCGACAAAATAATTAGACCCTATCAGTGTGGCTTTAGACCTAGTAAATCCACCATAGACCACATATTTACACTGCGTCTAATCCTGGAAAAGACCCGAGAAGGACAAATAAACACTTACCATATTTTCGTTGTCTACAAAGCCGCCTTCGACAGACCTATACGTTCAAAGATATTTCAGGCCATGTCTCAGTTTGGTATCCCTGCAAAACTGATGCGACTTTATAGGATGTGGCTTGCTGATACACGCTCCTCAGTTAAAATAGGAAAGAACCTTTCCGAACCGTTCAACACCACACCAATTGTGTGATCTCTTCAATATTCTGCTGGATAATATTATTCGAGATGCAGGTGTGAATAGGCATGGCTCACTACTCACAAGAGAACACATGCTACTCGCCTATGCCGACGACACCGTTATTATAGGTCAGTCACCGGAAGAAGCAATCGCAGTCTTTGAAAGTATCGAAAGAGAATCAATAAAAGGTGGGTTTGGCAGTAAATGGAGATAAGACAAAGTGGATAATATCAACTCACAGATTGGCTCACAGATGTTATTTTGTACTGAGCGAGCAGATGAGGAGCACAGCCAACCCTCGACAGACAAAAAACCAGTAAGGAAAGGCAAAGTCGGGCGGAGCCGACTATATAATACCCTACACCAACGAGTATATGTAATACTTTAAATAGATAGCACTTATATCCAAATTTAGCCAGACTTTAATTTTGCATACCTATTAAAAAATCGAATAGAACCTTATACGATTTTTTTACGATGGTACGTAAATTGTGGCGAAACGCATAAAAGATATATATGGGAGATTTATCTAATCCGATTTTGATTAAATTTTGCACACGTATTGGGATGTCAAATAAACCATCTCGTGAAAAATTTTGTAGAGATCGGACCAAAATTGTGGCTTCTACAGCCTTTAAATGTCATATCGGATAAAAGATATATATGGGAGCTATATCTAAATCTGTACAGATGTTTATGAAACTTTGCACACATATGGGAATGTTGAATAAAACAGCCCATGCCAAATTTTGTAATGATCGGACCAACATTGTGCCTTCTACAGCCTTAAAAGGCCATATCGGATGAAAAATATATATGGGAGCTATACCTAAAACTGAACCTATTTTTATGGAACTTTGCACACAGATGAGGACGTTGAATAAAACAGTCCATGCCAAATTTTGTAAAGATCGGACCAAAATTGTGCCTGCTGCCGCCTTAAAAGACCATATCGGATGAAAGATATATATGAGAGCTATATATAAATCTGATCCGATTATGATGAAATTTTGCACACATATTAGGATGTTACAAAAAGCACTTCGTGCCAAATTTTGTAAAGATCGGACCAAAATTGTGCCTTCTACAGTTTTTTAAGACCATATCGGATGAAAGATATATATGGGAGCTATATATAAATCTGATTATATTCTGATGAAATTTTGCACACATATTGGAACGTCGCAAAACGCACTTCGTGCTAAATTTGATAAAGATCGGACAAAAATTGTGGCTCCTACACCTTTAAAAGGGCATATGAAAGATATATATGGGGGCTATATCTAAATCTGAACCGATTTCAATTGCATACATTTTGGGACGTCGAAAAAAGCACTTCGTCCTGAATTTGGTGAAGATCGGATTACAATTGTGACTCCTACAGCTTTAAAAGTGCATATCGGGTGAAAGATATAGCTAAATCGAATCAGGAAGTGATTCTAAGCCGATCCGTATACTTATCGATGGGTCCATCTCTTCTCCTTCGTAGCGTTGCAAACAAATGCACAAATCTATAATACCCTATACCACAATGGTTGTGTGGGGTATAAAAATAAAAGCGTGCTAAGTTCCACCGGGCCGAATCTTGGGAACCCACCCATTCTGCTAAAAACGTATACAAAATAAATTTAGTCGAAGGGCATAATTCTATTCTACATACCAAACATCTGTCAATCCAGCAAAAATTAAAGATTCGAGGAACCTCACACGGATGATCGGGAGACCGGTTTACAAGGGAGCAATGTCAGGTTATAGACGGATTCGGACCATACTTGGCACAGTTGTTGTTCGTAACAGAACACTTCAAGCAAAATTTCAGCCAAATCGGACAAAAATTGCGGCTTCCAGGGCTCAAGAAGTCAAATCGGGAGATCGGCTTATAGGGGAGCTATATCAGGTTCTTGACCGATTTAAACCGTACTTAACACAGTTATTGGAAATAGAACTCTATGTACAAAATTTCAGCCAAATCGGATGAAAGTTGAGGCTTCCAGGGGCTCAAGAAGTCAAATCGGGAGATCGGTTAATGTGAGAGCTATATCCAAATCTGAACCGATATGACTCTTCGCAATCTTCAATGATCAACATCAATATTAAGTATATATCCAAAATTTCAAGCGGCTAGCTTAACGCTTTCGACCGCTATCGTGATTTTGACAGACGGGCGGACTGACGGAAGAATATATATACTATATAGGGCCCTAGATCAACATTTCAAGGTGTTATAAACGGAATGACTACAGTATAGCCCCACCCTATGGTGATAGCGGTCGAACGAATAAAGATATCAGGTTGAAATTTCGCACAGAGTCTTCTTATGTAGGTCGTTGGAGTTTCAAATGGCTCATAAGGGTTCAGTTTTCGACCCCAGTTTTGATGCCCCTAGAGGCCTCATCTTTCATCCGATTTGGCACAAGGACCACTATTCTGATTTCCAACATCCGTGCCTAGTATGATCCGACTCGACTGAAAGAGCCCCCACATAAACCGATCCCCAGTTTTGACTTACTGGGCCCCCAGATAATTTGGCTGAAGTTTGGCCCAAGGACTTCTGTAAGGACTTACACGAACGGTGCCTTTTATGATCCGAATGGATCCACAAACTGATATAGCCCCCATACAAACCGATCACCGGATTTGACTTCTTGAGCTCCTAGCAGACTCAATGTTCATTCAATTTGGCCAAAGTTTTACCCTAGAACTTCAGTTCGACTTCCAACGTCCGTGAAGAGTTTGATTCAAAATAGTCTATAAACTGATATAGCCCCCATAAAAACCGATCCCCAGGTTTGACTCCCTGAGCCCCTAGAAGCGTCAATTTTCATCCGAGCCCAGGTACTTTTGTTAGGACTTCCAACATCATAAAAAAAAACAAGTAAAAAGGCGTTAAGTTCGGCCGGGCCGAACTTTGGATACCCACCACCTCGAGTATATATGTTAACCACC
Organism: Stomoxys calcitrans; assembly: GCF_963082655.1. NCBI lineage: Eukaryota > Metazoa > Arthropoda > Insecta > Diptera > Muscidae > Stomoxys > Stomoxys calcitrans. The sequence goes on from NC_081554.1 coordinate 156,922,653, forward strand.
TTTCATCAAAATTCGGTGAAAATTTCATACCTTATGTCCCATATAAGTTTTATCAAAATATGCTCCGATTTGGACCAAATACTAATAAGTATAGTAGTTATATCTTAAGATAAACCGATCTGAACTATATACGACACGGATATCGAAAAGCCTAACATAACTCACTGTGTCAAATTTCACTTAAATCGGATTATAAATGCGCCTTTTATGGGGCCAAGACTTTAAATCGAGATATCGGTCTATATGGCAGCTATATCAAAATCTGGTCCGATTTGGGCCAAGTTGCATAAAAATGTCGAAGAGCCAAACACAAAGCACTGTCCAAAATTTCGGCGAAATCGGACAATAAATGTCTTTTTTATGGGCCCAAAGCCTTAAATCGAGAGATCGGTCTATATGGCAGTTATATTCAAATCTAGACCGATCTGGGCAAAATTGAAGAAGGACGTCGAAGAGCCTAACCAAACTCACTGGCTCAAATGTCAACGACATCAGACAATAAATGCGTCTTTTATGGCCCCATAACCTAAAAACTAGATATCGGTCTATATGGCAGCTATATCCAAATCTGGACCGATCTGTGCGATATTGCAGAAGTATATCAAGGGGCTTAACTTAACTCACTGTGCCAAATATCGGCAACATCGGACAATAAATGAGCATTTTACGGGCCCAAAACCATAAATCAAAAAATCGGTCTATATGGCAGCTATATCCAAATCTGAACCGATCTGGACCAAATTGAAGATATGTGTCGAAGGGCCTATCACAACTCACTGTCCCAAATTTCAGCAAAATCGGACAATAAAACGAAGGATCGGTCTATATGGCAGCTATATCCAAATCTGGACCGATCTGAGCCAAATTAACGAAGGATGTCGAAGGCCCTACACAATTCACTGTCCGAATTTCATAAAAATCGGATAATAAATGTGGATTTTGTGGGATTAAGACCCTAAATCGAAGGATCGGTCTATATGGCAGCCATATCCAAATCTGAACCGATCTGGGCCAAATTAACGAAGGAAGTCGAAGGGTCTAACACAACTCACTGTTCCAAATTTCAGCGAAATCGGGTAATAAATGTGGCTTTTATGGGCCTTAGACCCTAAATCAAAAAATCGGTCTATATGGCAGCTATATCCAAATCTGGACCGATCTGAGCCAAATTTACGAAGGATGTCAAAGGGCCTATCAACTCATTGTCCCAAATTTCAGCAAAATCGGATAATAAATGTGGCTTTTATGGGGCCTAAGAACCTAAATCAGCGGATCGGTCTATATGGGGGCTATATCAAAATATAGTCCGATATAGCCCATCTTCGAACTTAACCTGCTTATGGACAAAAAAAGAATCTGTGCAAAATTTCAGCTCAATATCTCTATTTTTAAAGACTGTAGCGTGATTTCAACAGACAGACGGACAGACGATTTAGACATGTCTAAATCGTCTTAGATTTTTACGCTGATGAAGAATATATATACTTTATAGGATCGGAAATGGATATTTCGATGTGTTGCAAGCGGAATGACAAAATGAGTATACCCCCCATCCTTCGGTGGTGGGTATAAAAAACTTTATTGCTTTTTCTAGCACATCATAACATACGCTTTAATATGATGGTTTAAAATTTCAACTGACATTCAAATCTTCGCCAAAGTTGAATAATTATTTTTTTTTCTTTCTATCTCGGGTTTTCTAATTTCAAGTTTTGAAAAGTTTGGCTTATAACAAACATAAGACCTTTCAATAAATATTTAAACTTTCCAGCATATCATATATCGCCGTCTGAATTCCTAAAAGCCACAAAATGACCCTTTACTGTTGCCAACAACGTTATCCCTTTGACATCCCTCCCTACAAAAGAAACTCACCTCAAAATTATGCTACGATTTAAGTTTTAATCACAGCATTTAACAAAAGCTATTAACAAACCACACACACACATGCTCGCCATCCAAAATACCCCAGCAGTCAGTTAAGTTTTTCTATGTGCAATACCTTTGCTCATATGAAAGTCCACAATAAAGGGCTTCCTGTTTACTTGACCATTAACAAAGGCTGTTGGTGGACGTAATGTATACTCGCTGGCATACCTTGTACAGCTTCACACTCACACACAATCATAAATGAGTGAGTATACGAGAAACCGAAAAATATGTTGAAAGGCGTTACAAATTTAATGTTTCCCAAGTCGTACAGACCACCAGCAATAAGGACAACAGTTTAAAAAAAAGTAACTGAAGGGGAAGGACATTGTGAAAATAAAGAAAGTTCAATAAATAAAGTCAGAGACCACTTTAATGATCCCACAATACGGTAGGACACTAACCCACACACGGAGTTACTGCATATTAAATGTGCATATGTGTTTGTATTGCAAAGTGGGTTTGAGAGGAAACAATTTTGTTCCAAATTCCTACCTATTTACCTAAGTGGTGGTCAAAGGCAGAATATATGATTCCATGGCCGAATGTGTGTAAATTTCTCGGTGTTGTGCATTTCTTATTTGATCTGAAGATATTTTGATGATTTTTTTATGCCCTCCACCGTAAGATAACTTCGTCATTCCGTTTGTAACGCATCGAATAATTGATCTAAGGCCCCAAAAAGTACAAATACTCTTGATCGCTATGACATTCTAAATCGATCTAACCATGTCCGTCCATCTGTTTGTAGAAAGCAGGCCAAGTTGCGAATAAATGAGGCTAGGCGCTTAAAATTTTGCACAAATACATCCTTTTTGTGTAGGTCGGTTGGAGTGTAAATGGGCCATTTCCGTTCAAGGTTTATATAGATCCCATATTAAGACAGATCATCCGAAAATACTTCTTGAGCCACTAGAGAGCGCAATTCTTATCCGATTTGTCTGACATTTTGTACTATGATATTTTCTATGACATTCAACAGATGGGCTAAGTATGGCCAGAATCGGTTCAAAACCTGATATACTTTACTATTATTGGCCTTTATAATAGATTTCCAAGCTCCTCCATCTTATGTGCTTCTTCTCCAATCTCTGACACCAAGTTCCGAGATGTCTCTCTCCACTTGGTTACTCCATTGGGTTTTTGGTTGTTGTTGTAGCAGTTTGTTGTGTTCTATCTATCGTCTGCTTGATTCTGTTGAGTGTGCAGATCCAGGAACTCTGCGACTAAGATGGGGTGCGTTCAGAGGGATCTAGGTCTGAGTCGTGTGAGTTCGGCTGGGCAGTTAAACAGGTGGAGTGTGTCGTGCGGCCCCTGGTCACAATCGGATCATACATCTTGCACGTCTGCATCAATCCTTGCTCTGTAGGAATTGAGACGACTGCATCTGCCGGAAGGTAATTGAGCCAGAACTACTCTGGTTCGATTTCTTCAGGTGCAACTGGTGGCGGTCGTTTTCCAAGGACTACATTCACCCGGTAGCCAATTACCGCATCTGCTACCGTGTCTGCATGAATGTTGTCGAGAATCGCATGATATGCCGCTTGATCTAGAGGATTTCTCTTGTAGCACTGAACCTCACGCTCTAGATCATGTATATGAAACATAAGGCTTCTGGGCAGTAGATACCTATCCACAAGATGATGATTTGAATGGTCTCTGCGATAACAGCCCATAAGGAATTGCTTAGACAGCATGTAGTTATGTCTTCGCACTGGTAGGATCTTTGTCTCCTGATGGAGGTGGTCCACATGAGAACTGAGGACACAGCCTGTCGTAGTTCGAAGGGTGGCATTCTGACAAATCTGAATATTATTCCACTGCATGTCACAAAGCTGACTAGACCACACTGGCGCTGCATAATTTACCACAGAATTGCTTTGTACGTGGGCAACAAGGTTTCTTTCTCAGCACCCCAAGTGCTGCCGGCAAGTGCCTTGAGGACCTTGTGTGTACTTTTGACTTTTTCGCCAATTGCTGTGGCATTTGGGGAGAATGTGTAAGAGCTGTCAAATGCGACGCCCAGTATTTTAGGACACTTGATGCTCGGAATCATTTCTCCATCGACCATCACAATCAGCTCGGTATTCACCTCACGCGTTATTGTAGTGAATAATGTGGATGAAGACTTGGTGACAGATATTTTCAGATTTCTTGCAGCGAAAATATGAAATATGAGAGTCAAGTTCGTTGAGGTAGGCGTTCAACCTATCGCAGATGTCAATGATGGGTGGGGGCCCTGTTGCCATGATCGTACAATCGTCCCCCTATGATTCGATTTCTATGCCGTCTGGAGGGGGTGGAATGGAGGATAGGTAGAGGTTAAACAGTGCCGGTGATATACCCCAGCCTTGAGAATTTCCTGTTTCACTCTATAGTGGTTTGACTTCTTATCCCTAAATTCTACAAATGACTGGCGATCACACAGATAATTCGCGACCCAGCGCTTCAGAACAGGCTGAAGGGGCGTGTTGGCGATGTCCTCAAATAGTTTGTCGAATGTCTTCGATAGGTTATGTCTCCAAAAGTGCCTAAGGTCCTGTCATCTCGTCTACCGTGGTTCGAGAGTGACTGAATAGTAGAACTCAGCTTGCCTAAAGCGGTGCGTAAGTTAAATTGCTCCAAATGTTACAGCCACAAGCCCATCACGCTTGTCTGCGAGTACCAATGCCTGCGCCGGGAAATTGGGTCGCAATTGGGGTATTCGATCAGCTAGTATAAAGAGAGCGGCAGCTGCGTTAATGATGTCTCGGAATTTCCCCTTGGCAACTGGCACATCCGATGGGGGTGTCGGTTCGCTGAAGCGGCGATAGGTGTACTCTCTGAAGCCAGCCCAATCGGCCATCTTCAGATTGATAAACGTCCGTCGCTCAGAGGTTATGATGTCGGGTGGTCGGTTGATGGGGAGGTGGTCTAATCCCAAAGAAATGACGGCTTGACAGGATACGTCACTCAAGAGATCAGGGGATACAATGGAAATGTCTCACGATCAGTTACACCTCCCCATAGTACTCGTAGAGGCATCCTCATTCACCATGCAAAATGTGGAGCCTTCAATCTGTCCTGCCAAAGCTATGCCCCGCTGGTCGTTACCTAGGGGGTTTTGCTCATCAACTGCTTGCTCAATCCATAGTAGCATCTGTTAGCCGACATTCTCCTTCGTTTTATTTTAAAACTGCTGTCATTTGTTTTGTTCAAAGCTATGCCGAGATAGCAAAAGATGCTGACTATCTCAAAGTTGTAGTTCTCAACTTTCTACATTTTCTTTATCCGCTCGGGTGCTGAGGACTTTGTGAGAGTTGACATCGACATTCATTTTGTCTTATCTCTATTTACCGCAGACCCACTTTCGTTGATCTCTCTTTCGATACTTTCAAAGGCTACGATTGCTTTTTCTGATTACCAACCCATAATATTGACATCGTCGCCAAAGGCGAGTAGCATGTGTTGTCTTGTGAGTAGTGTTCCATGCCCATTCACACCTGCATCTCGAATAATCTTCTCCAGCAGGATATTGAAGAGATCACCCTGAAGGCTGTCTCCCTGTCTGAAACCTCGTTTTGTATTGAACGGTTCGGAGGGGTTCTTTCCTATTTCAACGGGGGAGTGTGTATCAGCAAGCGTCATTCTGCATGGTGGTATCAATTTCGCAGGGATACCAAATTTAAAATACTTCAATTTGGTTCAGATTTGGTTATAGCTGCCATATAGACCGATCTCTCGATTTAAACTCTTGGCCCCATAAAAATCACATTTACTTTCCGATTTCGCTGAAATTTGAAACAGTGACTTATGTTGGGCTTTTTGACATCCGTGTCGTATATGGTTCAGATTGGTATATATTTGGGTATGGCTACAAAAAAGTCCAATATTTTGTTCTACAAAATTGAACAATGACATGTACTTATTAGACCTCTCCATATCCCATATCCCAAATATGGTCCAAATCGGACCATATTTCGATTAAGCTACTATGGGGGCATAAATCATGCATCTTCACCGGATTATGACGAAATGTGGTTTACATATATACCCGAAGTGGTGAGTATCCAAAGTTTGGTCCGACCGAACTCAATGCCTTTTTACTTGTTTTTTTTTTTTTAATTCTATCCCACTGTGCGGCGTCCAACATTAAAAAAGAAAAAAACGTTAATTTTTTTGGAACGCAAGTTTCGCCGAGAACCACTATTTTGAAAGTTAATAACATACCGATCGACCTAGCCATGTCCGCCTGGCAACAGGTTGCTTTTGTTATTTATTTATCACGAAATCTGGAACCTATCTAATGGTGACTCTAATTTTGGAGTAATGATGATGGACAGGTCTATCAGACTACTTCTGTCTTTGTAACAACTTTCTGTCTTCATTAACCTTTATAACGTTGTGTAGAACGCAGAACCAAAGTAGTGGTTCTAGTTATACCTTGAGTTTAATTAACAATAAGTGCCATATTAGTGTATATTTTGGGCTCAAATTAAATTCTAAGACGAAAAAACCTCCAACGGATTCCACAAAACGCCCTTTTTCAAATAATAGACGCCGTGTCGTCATAACATTCCGTATTTCGCTTATTGGGATCAAAAGGGAAAAAATGGAGCGTTTAAAAAAAAAACAATTTTTGTTTTGGGACATGTAAAGTATATTTAATACATAGGTATGCTGTAAAAAAGTAATAACACTCAAAGAATGGATCACTACTTCCACAGAGATGTAATGGAAAATGCAATGAAAGGAGCTAAAAGCTGTCGCAACTGTGTTCCATCAGCCTTCCTCTGAGGACATTGAAATCCCAACCCCATGTCAGCCTGGAATCCACAACATTATCTAAAAGAAAGCTACTCGGGTGAAGGATTACTTGGTAGGTTGGGTTAGGTTGAAAAGAGGGTGCAGATATTAATCCGCCCCATGCCATTATGGACATACACTTAAGCCAGTAATCGGCTTGTTGTGTGCTCTAAAAACTATAAAGTAACCTCTAAAAAGAACATTTTAAGTTAGGAATTCCGTGCTACTTACAAAATCCTTAATTGTTTTCAATACCACTCCCCTAAGTTGGTTCATGTCTGATATTGTGTTTCCACCTAAGTGCCGGTATATGTTGGACGCGAAAGCCGGGCAATGACAAAGGAAATGCTCCAACGTTCATCATCTTCCCCGCATGCCCTACACATGCTACAATTTGCCGCACCGATTTTACATAAGTGAGCTCGTAGTCCTATGTGTCCCATTATGATACCAACAGCTATACTGACCTCCTTTTTGCTTCCTTTCAGTAATAGCCTTGTTCTCACGATCTGGATCTCCCCATAGGATTTTCGCCATTCTAACGACCGTTTCGTTGTTCCACAATGTTGCATGCGCATTCGTTGCCCACTCCCTTAACTCGGCCTGCGTCCACCCGAAAGGCTTCGGGTTAACCTAGTTAATTGGCGGCAGTCCTTTGGCCTTCACCGCCAAATCATCTGCACCTTCATTTCCCCTTACTCCGTTATGGCCCGGCACCCAAACGATGCGGATTTTGCCATCCTCAGAGAAGGCGTTACCGTCCTGGTTGTTACTGCCCTTATGGCAATTTTACTGTCGGTAAAGATTTTCACACTCGACGTCCTCGTGTTAACACCAAACCACTTCACACATTCCGTGATCGCCCGGATCTCCGCTTGCCGGACCGTATTATGGCCAGGCAGTTTAAAACAGATGTCAGTCCCTGGGTTCTCAATGTAAACCCCCAGGCCCACTCTATCCTCTAGCTTTGATCCATCCGTCTAACATGATCTTCCAGATGGCAATACTAGGGTTCCGTCAATCCAAGACTGTGCCGATGGCAGCAGTGCCTCGCACTCGACTTCAAGGTTCATCTCAGATATTCGATCGGAAACTCATTTCTTCCTGGTTTCCTATCGTCGCCTCGATTATACCGCGATGGTATGAGCTGCTCCCATCCTAAATCCCTTCTCCCATCGCCTTAAGTCTCATAGCCGCAGTGGCTGCCTCACACTTAATCTGTATGTCAATCGGTCCGATATCTAGAATAGTCTCCAGTGCCTTTGTGGGCGTGGTCCTCATCGCTCCGCCTATGCCAAGACAACATGTTCTCTGAACCTGTTTCCAGTGGATTATCCTAGGATTCAAACTCCGTTTCGAGCCTACAGCCCGTCTATATAGTGCCCAACATCTGTGAGCCTTCTCAGTACGCTCCTGAATGTGACTACTCTTCCTATTCAGTTTCCTGTCCAAGATCACGCCTAAGTATTTGACCTTGTCAAATATCGAAATCGTCTTATTGTATACGTGGTGGGTTAAATTGGCCCACTTTCATCTTCCTCATGAACAGGCATATATCAGTCTTCTCTGGGTTATCCTTGAGGCCTCTGGGTCTAGCCCAGTCGTTTATTTTGATGCCTGAAAATCTGTTCATTAATTTTTCACTCACGGGCTGATCATTGGTTGAGTAGTCAATTGTTGCGCACCAAGGATATTGAAGAACTATCTGTAGCTCTGAATGACTAACCAAAAGCTCTCAAATGCTTGAAGACCCACTGGTAAAAGATGAATCTGCAATCAACATTTAGCGATACAACCAGTGCTGTGAGCGTGCGATCAAAGTTGTGCAAGACTTATACAACTTCTGTCGCAACAAGGACAACCTCCCACTAAGATTCATTCTCTTCAATGACAACGTGAACATTTAACTTCATAGTGTGTTTGATGATCTTTTCAATGTTACATATTTGTGGGTCTTAAGCATGTGTTCAGTTATAAAACTGCTTATAGCCACTCCTAAACGATCTGTTCGTATTTAGTAATCCCATCAAAAATTTTCCAAACTCCATCCAAAAAATGGTGTATGGCTCTTTCATGGTTCTTTCATCCTTCCTTCATACAAGTGGCTTTCCTTGGCCACTGTCTAAAAAGTTAATCCTGAAAAAAAAAATATTCCAAATTAAAGCAAGTAAGGGACATGAAGTCACATTTTTTAAACGAAAAATAAAATCAAGCTTTGCTCTTTGGGAAGTGGAATGCATAACGTCTACTTGGGATACACAAGTTGTACTTTAATAAGCCACACATGAGTGATTGTCAAGTTCATTACAAGTCGTTATGCTTTTGTGTGTACAGACCCCTAAGGATTTTTGCAAAGGTATGGGTAAAGCTTCATGTATTTGTCAAATGGACCTCAATGCTTATGTTTGCGGTGAGCAGGACTTTGTGAGTTAAAGCCATAGAAAATACCAAATAAGTTAGACAAGTTCCCTGAAGTCCTTCAAGCTTCACGCAAAACGTTTCGGCCTAATGGACATAATTTCAGTTTGTTACATTTTCTTAAGAGCAAAACTTTGACCATTCCTTAAAGTTTTATCCCCTCGCACCCCCTATACTAGTCATTAAAGAAAAAATCAACAAAAAGAATGTAAATTGAAGGCCAGAAAAATATAACCAAAAAAAAAAAAAAGTTTGTACATAATAATCTGTTAATAAGAGATGAGTGGAGGGGAAGGCGGCAGTATAGCCTTCAAAAAGCTAAAAACACTTTTAACTCTTCAAAGGAGGGGTGTTCAAATTGTCGAAAAATTCTTAATGGTACCACAAAGTAATTAAAACCACAATAACAACCACACACATTTGGGGTGACAAAAAGTCATAAAGAGCCAACAATTTCTAATGCAAATGGGTGTTTGAAACGAATGCCATTTGTGTTGAAAGTGTGTGTGTGTGTGAGTGTGGCATTTATATGCTTCTACTCACACTTTCAATGGCCTTTAAAATTTCTTTATTACATAAATTGTTCACTTTGAGCCTTTAAAGAATGGTCGTAAAACTAACACTGCGTACATCTAACAAAACACCAGGTGTACTATTTTGACTATGTGATTGTTTAGAACATGCAAATAAAGGCAGTTTCACGGTAAAATAATGAAACAAATAGTAAAGATGACACAGCAGGTCATTATAAAGACAACGAGCTCCTACAGCAGGTCATTATAAGGACAATGAGCTCTTACAATGAGAATTAGGGGTTAATTTAGGAGTGGCCAACTTAAGCAATGAGCCAGCAATAACAAGGATGCACCGCAATGTTATTGCAACAATCTAAAGCCGCACGGTAAAATGGACTGATTTTAGAGGGTTCTGTGGAGTATAACTAAATGGTGAAGAATTTGATGGAGAAAATATTTTAGATATCCTGACAATTTTCTCGTGCTTCTAACTAAGGTTAAGTTGAACAATGTACCCTCCACTATAGATTCTTGAAATAATTTTTCAAATAAGTAGATCGCTTTATATCAGATTAACTGGCTGGACAGGGCCCGCTCCGCCTGCGCCTTCTTTCACTCCCTTAGTTTATTTGAGCCCAATACTGGCACGGTCAGAAAAATGTCCTGTTTGAGGGTGCTGGCACTGGCTTTCGCCCCAATTTGGATATCATATTGGTGCTCTAATCCCAAATTTCTTTTAATTGAGCCTTATATTGCTATAGACTTATATTGCTATGGTAAATATGTCTGCTATAAGGAAGTTTTTAGGGGTGAGGTGGTACCGCATGTATCAGATTCATGCTCTAGTCTCAAATACCTTTCGTTTGAGCCTAATATTGTCATTATTGGTTTAAATTTCTATTTGGCGGGCTTTGGAAGTAAATAAATATGCCAAATTTCTATTTTTGAGATATTATAAACGAACTAAATTTCGAGTAATCGCCCCACCATATTGCGATGGTCACTAAAAAATTGCTGTTTGTGGGGTATTTTGGGAAAGGGGTAGACCTCCAGAAAATTGGACCCGAAAATGAGTATCAATTCTTGCTCTACCCCCAATACCTTTCATTTAAGCTCCACATTGACATAGTTGGTAAATATGCCAGATTTAGGAGCGTTTTGGTGATTGGGGTGGTCCCCTAAACACCAAGCCCGGAAAATATATCAGCAACGTGCTCTATTCTCATATATCTATATATCATTTATTTTTACCCCATATTGCCATTGCCCTCAAAATTGGGTATCAAATTCGTTTTCTAATCTCATTTAAACTCCTTATTGCAAAACAAAAGCTTCCATAGTCGGCTAACATGACCGGCTTGGGGGGTGTTTTGGGGGATGGGCGGCCACTCAGTGAGTTGGCCTTGAAAATATATATCGGATTCGTGTTCCACTTTGAAACCCCTCTTATCTGAGCCTCATATTGCAATAGTCAGAAAATACTTACTATTTGGGTATTGTTGTGGGGGTGGCGTGGCCCCATAGACACTTTTACCGAATATTGCTATCAAATTCGTACTTTACTCCTAAAGACCTTTCATTTGAGCCCTATATGACAATGGTCGTAAATTTGTCCCCTTTGGGGATGTTTTTAGTGAGAGGCGGCCCTCAAACACTTGTTCCCATATTTGTATATCAGAATCGTATTCTACATTCAAATACCTGATATTTAAGCCCCATATTCCCATAGTCAGTAAATGAGTCCAGTTTGGGGAAGGGGTGGACCCCCAGAAACGTTGTCCCACATTTCTATATCAGATTCGTATTCTACTCGCAAATACCTTTCATTTGAGTCCCATATTGCCATGGTCGGTAAATATGTCCGGTTTAGGGGTGTTTTGGTCAATTGGATACCGACAATTGGATATCGAATACGTTTTCTTATCCTAAATACCTTTCATTTGAGTCACATATTATCGTGATTGGTCTAAATATATGTTTGATAGGTTTTAGGGTGAGGCAGCCCCCCCTAGGTACCCCATCTGAAATTTGGATACCAAATTTTTATTTTTAGGGTACTATATGATAGCACACAAAATTTCGCTTAAATCGCACCACCCATCTCCGAGATCTGTCGTTTCTGAAAATTAGGGTTAGGGGGAGGGTCCCCCTAACCAGATATCAAAAAATTTAGTACCCTATTTTCACCACGGGGTCATTATGTTCCATCTGTGAAAATTTCAAGAAAATCGGTTTAGCCGTTTCTGAGTCTATAAGGAACACACAAACATACAAACAAACAAACCTACAAACACAAATTGATTTTTATATATAAGATTGGTTTGGCCTCAGATCAATATTTCGATGAATTACAAACGGAATGGCGAAATAAGTGTACACCTATCCTATAGTGGAGGGAATAATAAAACCAAAATGGTCACCCGAGTGGGTATTGGTAAGGCAAAGTTTAAAGTCTTCCTCTATCTCAATATACACAGCCAATGGGTACATAGAAGGGCTCATCCACCCTTTGCACCGCCTCGTGTAGCGCTGTCTCTACTTCTTCTTACTAAGGAAGCGGCTATTAAATTATTGATTGCAGGATGTCAAGAAAATGTCTCCAATTCCTTTTTTAGTAAATTTCCAACATCATGTTTCATGTTTCATGACCTTACCCAGCACATTCCATGACTTCACCTACTGTAGTCTTTTGAATTTCATGAGTTATTCTTTCAAAACTGACTTACCAAAAGAGCTTTTGTCTTAGCCATTAAGGATATCAATTGCTTGAATTCATTTAAAATTATAAAATGTTTTAAACTTTTTACCCTCTTCTATGCCACTAATAATTTGGCAGCAAAAATTGTCTTCGCCATCTTAGCTTTGCACGGAAACCAGGCTATCAAGAAATTCCTTGGCATTTATTTTATGTGCTACACCAAAGAAAAGCGGAGGTGTGCTAACCATGAACAAAGAAACAACCATATTGTAGCAAAAGAAGGTGTACGTGCAGATATTTGTTTAAACATAAACTTTGAGAATATACTTGCCGCGAAGAATGGGTATCATAACCAAAAAAGACCGCTACATACACAAACACACACACACACACGCTAATACGTGTGCTAGAGTTCACAAAAAGCTACGAAGCAGGATATAGGATATGAAATATACCGTGAATAGCATCGCGAAGTCTAACTAATAAACCAAACACGTACACCGTACATGTGTATAACAATTTAAATGAAATTGTTTTAAAACAAAAGTCAACACCAACGCACAGACAAACGTATGGGACATTGGGTGGTTTAATTGAACGGGTTCAACAAAAAGTTTTTTGTCCACCACCACGAAATGGGGGATATCTCGTCATTCCGATTATATAATTTTTGAGTGTATTAGAGAAAGAATATATGATTACTAAGTCTTGGATGGCAACAGCCTCTCTGATCAATGTTACATTAGATTAAGGTTTGGCGAAAACATGGCAGAAGTGATCGCTTCGCTGAACTGAAAGAAAGTGGGATGTGATACGTTTCGACCTATATTCATTCACAGAACTGGCTGGTTTAAAGAAGAGTTGCTGATTACTCTTTAAGAATGCCACAAGGCTACCACAGGACTTGGCCATCTCTAAGCTTGATTTAAATACATTCAAGATTCAGCCGAAATGAGATCAGAAAACATCCTAATTGGCGACAAGCAGGTCGGTGGATGATCCATCCGAGCCACCAAAGCTATGTAAGATCCTAGTCGGTGCACTCATTACTGGAGGGTGCATTCAGAAGTCTGTGAATTCAAGGTCAATGTCTAGCGAGGAAGGACTTAAACCATACTTTTCCAGAAAACTCTCTAATGGACAACGTGGAGCCGGAATAGTTTATTACTGAACAGCATTCATGGGAGATTGTTAAGAAAATTGTGTCGGATCAAGCATCCCTTGGGCGATCAATAGTTTCGAATCCTTTAAACCACCAGGTCTTAATACGGGGTTATAATTTCAGGTTTATGCTCAAAGGCATGGCAAGTACCAAATGAGGGTGAAAGTACTAGGTCAGCAAAGCAGAATCCCAAAAGGATTATGATTTCTTAGGCCAAACTTTTATTTTACGGCCCATGTATATAACCCTCACCATTTTTATACCCACCACCGAAGTATGGGGTTATATTCATTTTGTCATTCCGTTTGCAACACATCGAAATATCCATTTCCGACCCTATAAAGTATATATATTCTTGATCAGCATAAGAATCTAAGACGATCTAGAGATTTCCGTCCGTCTGTCTGTTGAAATCAGTCTTTAAATAGAGATATTGAGCTAAAACTTTGCACAGATTCTTATTTTTTCCATAAGCAGGTTAAGTTCGAAGATAAGCAAAATCGGACTACATCTTGATATAGCCCCCATATAGACCGATCCGCCGATTTAGGGTCTTTGGCCCATAAAAGCCACATTTATTATCCGATTTTGCTGAAATTTGGGACAGTGAGTTATGTTAGGCTTCTTGATATCCTTCGTCAATTTGGCTCAGATCGGTCCAGATTTGGATATAGCTGCCATATAGACCGATCCTCTGATTTAGGGTCTTAGGCCCATAAAAGCCACATTTATTATCCGATTTTGCTGAAATTTGGGACAGTGAGTTGTGTTAGGTCCTTCAACATCCTTTGTCAATTTGGCTCAGATCGGTCTAGATTTGGATATAGCTGTCATATAGACCGATCCTCCGATTTAGGGTCTTAGGCCCATAAAAGCCACATTTATTATCCGATTTTGCTGAAATTTGAGACAGTGAGTTGTGTTAGACCCTTCGACATCCTTTGTCAATTTGGCTCAGGTCGGTCTAGATTTGGATATAGCTATCATATAGACCGATCCTCCGATTTAGGGTCTTAGGCCCATAAAAGCCACATTTATTATCCGATTTTGCTGAAATTTGGGACAGTGAGTTGTGTTAGGCCCTTCGATATCCTTTGTCAATTTAGCTCAGATCGGTCTAGATTTGGATATAGCTGTCATATAGACCGATCCTCCTATTTAGGGTCTTAGGCCCATAAAAGCCACATTTATTATCCGATTTTGCTGAAATTTGGGACAGTGAGTTGTGTTAGGCCCTTCGACATCCTTTGTCAATTTGGCTCAGATCGGTCTAGATTTGGATATAGCTGCCATATGGACCGATCCTCCGATTTAGGGTCTTAGGCCCATAAAAGCCACATTTATTATCCGATTTTGCTGAAATTTGGGACAGCGAGTTGTGTTAGGCCCTTCGACATCCTTTGTCAATTTGGCTCAGATCGGTCCAGATTTGGATATAGCTGTCATATAGACCGATCCTCCGATTTAAGGTCTTAGGCCCATAAAAACCACATTTATTATCCGATTTTGCTGAAATTTGGGACAGTGAGTTGTGTTAGGCCCTTCGACATCCTTTGTCAATTTGGCTCAGATCGGTCTAGATTTGAATATAGCTGCCATATAGACCGATCCTCCGATTTAGGGTCTTAGGCCCATAAAAGCCACATTTATTATCCGATTTTGCTGAAATTCGGGACAGTGAGTTGTATTAGGCCCTTCGACATCCTTTGTCAATTTGGCTCAGATCGGTCCAGATTTGGATATAGCTGTCATATAGACCGATCCTCCGATTTAGGCTCTGAGGCCCATAAAAAGCGCATTTATTGTCCGATGTCGCCGAAATTTGGGACATTGGGTTAGGTTAAACCTCTTGACATAGTTCTGCATTATGGCACAGATCGGTCAAGATTTGGATATAGCTGCCATATAGACCGATCTCTCGGTTTTAGGTTTTGGGACTAGAAAAAGCGCATTTATTGTCCGATGTCGCCACAATTTGGGACATTGAGTTGTGTTGGGCTCTTCGACATCCTTTTTCAATTTCACTCAGGTCGATCAAGATCTGGATATAGCTGCCATACAGACCGATATCTCGATTTAAAGTCTTGGCCCCAAAAAAGTCGCATTTATAATCCGATTTAACTGAAATTTGACACATTGACTTATGTTAGGCTTTTCGACATCCATGTTGTTTATTATTCAGATTGGTTTATTTTTAGAAATAGCTACTAAAAAGACCAATATTTTATTATACACAATTGAACAATGATTTATACTTATTAGTATTTGGTCCAAATCGGAACATATATCGATATAACTGCTATGAGACATAAGGTATGCAATTTTAACCGGATTTTAGTGAAAGGTGGTTTACATATATATCCGAGGTGGCGGGTATCCAAAGTTCGGCCCGGCTGAACTTAACGCCTTTTTACTTGTTTGCTTATTCTCCTATACTAACATTAAAACTGCATAACTGATATTTAAATGTGGGATCAAGTAACGGGGGAATCCCTAAAATTCATAAAAAAATTTAGACTTTCTGTCAAACCAGCAAAAATTAAAGCTTCTTGGAACCGAGAGACCGGTTTATTTGAGAGCTATATCAGGTTATAGACTAATTTGGGTCTTGCATGGCACAATTTTTGGAAGTCACAACAGAACAATATATTCAAAATTTTATCCCAAATATGACAAAAATTGCGGATTGTAAGGGCTCAAGAATTCACATCGGGAGATCGGATTATATGGGAATTATATAAAGTTATAGACCGATTTAAACCGTAATTACAAAAAAATTGAGGCTTGTAAGGGCTTAAAAAGTTAAATTGGGAGATCGGTTTATATAGGAGCTATATCAGGTGATAGACCGATTTAGACCGTACTAGTCACAGTTCTTTAAAGTCATAACAAACCACTTTGTGCAAAGTTTCAGCCAAATCGGACAAAAATTGCGGCTTCCAGGGGCTTAAGAAATCAAATCGGGAGATCGGTTTATATAATTGAGCTATATCAGGTTACAAACCGATTTGGACCGTACTTGACACCGTTGATTGAAGTCATAAAAGAACACTTTCTGCAAATTTCAGCCAAATCGAACAAAAATTGCGGCTTCCTGGGGCTCAAGAAGTCAAATCTTGAGATCAGTTTATATGGGAGCTGTTTCAATTTAATGACCAATTTGGATCGTACGTGGCACGGTTGTTGCAAGTCAAAACAGAACATCAAATGCAAAATTTTAGCCAAATCGGACCAAAAATTGCGGCTTCCAGGGGCTCAAGAATTCAAATCGGGAGATCGGTTTATATGGGAGCTATATCTAAATCTGAACCGATATGGCCCTTTTGCAATCAACAACGACCTACATCAATGTGAAGTAGCTATGCAAAATTTCAAGTGGCTAGCTTTATGGGTTCGACCATTATCGTGATTTCGACAGACGGACGGACGGATGGATGAGCGGACATGACTAGATCGACTCAGAACATCGAGACGATCAAGAATATATATACTTTATGGGGTCTTAGAGGAATATTTCGAGGTGTTACAAACGGAAGGACTAGATTGGTATACCTCTATCCTATGGTGTTGGGTATAGAAACTCCTTGCATGTTCTTTAAGGCCGTTAGTGTGAATTAGCCCTCACCAAAATTCACTTCGATGCAGTCAACCTCGTCATGAGGGGCATTGTCCACCGACCGACGATAAGTGTAAGCATAAGGGCGGGTCGATTTTTGTTTAATCGTACAGCAAATACGTAAACTACATACAATTCTAAGAAGTTTCTCCGAGAGACCCGTTTACATGGCAACTATTGTATATCAGGTTTTAGACCGATTTGGACCCCACTTGAACAGAACACTGCATGCAACATTTCAGACAAAAATTGCGGCTTGTGAGGGCCCAAGAAGTCAAATCGTGAGATTAGTTTATATGGGAGCTATATCAGGTTATAGACAGATTTGGATCGTTCTTAGCACTTGTAGGAAGTAATAAAAGTACACCACGTGTAAAATTTTAGCCAAATCGGCTCTCAAGAAGTCAAATCGGGAGATCGGTTTATATGGGAGCTATTGCCCAAAAAATAATTGCGGATTTTTCATATAGTCGGCGTTGACAAATTTTTTTACAGCTTGTGACTCTGTAACTGCATTCTTTCTTCTGTCAGTTATCAGCTGTTACTTTAAGCTTGCTTTAGAAAAGAAGTGTTAAAAATGTATATTTGATTAAAGTTCATTCTAAGTTTCATTAAAAATGCATTTACTTTCTTTTAACAAATCCGCAATTACTTTTTGGGCAACCCGATATATCTAAATCTAAACCCATTTGCAATTCCCAATGACCTACTTCAATAATAAGTATCTGTGCAAAATTTCAAGCGGCCATCGTGATTTGGACAGACGTACGGAGGGACATGGCTAGATCGATTTAGAACGACGAGAAGATCAACAAGTAAAAGCGTGCTAAGTTCGGCCGGGCCGAATCTTATATACCCTCCACCATGGATCGCATTTGTCGAATTCTTTTCCCCGCATCTCCTCTTAGGCAAAACAGGATAAAAGAAAGTATTTGCTCTGCTATTAGGGCGATATCAAGGATATGGACAACAATTAAATTATATGTTGGAGATCTGTGTAAAATCGCAGCCAATTCTAATAAGAATTGCGCTCTTTGGGGGCTCAAAAAATAAAATAGAGAGATCGATTTATATGGGAGCTGTATCGGTCTATAGCCCGTATAGACCGTCATGTTATAGACCATCCTATGGTGGAGGGTATAAAAATGTATACTTAGACGAATATTTCGAAGTGTTACAAACGGAATGTCTAGAGTAGTATCCCTACCCTATCCTATGGTGGTGGGTGTAGAAAATTATGCCCTTTATTTCGTATAAATTTTTAGCAAAATCCATGGAGGTGGGTTTTCAAGATTCGGCCCGGCCGAAATTATCACACTCTATTTTTATACCCACCACCGAAGGACGAGGGTATATTAATTTTGAAATTCCGTTTGCAACACATCGAAATATCCATTTCCGACCCTATAAAGTGAATATATTTTTGATTTTCTTAAAAGTCGATCTAGCCATGTCCGTCTGTCCATATGTCCATCCGTCTGTCTGTCTATTGAAATTAGGCTACAGACTTTAAAAATGCAGATAATTAGCAGAAACTTTGGTAAGGTTATTTTTTGTCCATTGGCAGGTTAAGGACTATATCGGACTATATCTTAATGTAGTCTCTATATAGACCGATCTGCTGATTTTTTGGTCTTAGTCCCTTAAACATTCATGCTATGGGTAAAATCGGGCTATACTTGCATATAGCTGACATATAGACAGATTTCCCAATTTAAGGTCTTGAGCCCGCAGAAGGCGCATTTATTTTCCAATTTCACTGTAATTGAGCTTATGTTAGTCCTTTCGACATTCGTGCCCTTTATGTCTCAGATCGGTCTATATTTGGATATAACTGTCTGTAGAGTATTTGGCTGAACTTAGGAATTAGAAACTGGCAAAAATTTGGATTTCCTAAAAGATGGTAGATTTGGTTAAATCTCGGAAATATATCCATTCAATGTCGGTGATATGGAATTAAAAAGCAGAAAGAAATACGAAAAACAAACGAAATCAGGTTTCAGTAAGCCACGAGGGAGAGTTCGGTTGCTTAGCCTTACCAAAATGGTTCCTCTTTAAGAAAACGTAGAAATTTATGGTTAAGTAGACGATGACTTTTAACTTTATTATTCGATGGTAACAAATTGAATGAACGAGAAATCACTCGGTGAGCTAATACAAAAGAACAAGTAGTAAACTTAACGCAACTACTTTTTAGCCTTATCTAAGATGAAAAGTGACATCTGGATATGAAAATTCATTTGACTTAACACTAAACGGCGAAGGTATGCGGCATAAACATTCCGGCCCCTCTTGCAGTAATGCAAATATTAAAAAGTTGCCTTATTTTCTAAAGGAATTCATAATAAATTGTATAATTCATATTTGATATTTCAAATGTTTATAATAAAATAGGCTACTAAGCTGAGCACGATCCAGACAAAACCCATCCAAATATAGTATTAGTTGCAACGGGAAGCCCGGCATTGCTTGGTAGAAGACCTGGTAGAATTATCTTGGCGTATAAGTCGGATCCAAAAACGATGTCGAATGGTCCACTTTGATAAAAATGGGGATCCGCCAACTTCATGTTTGGGAACTTGTCTGCAGTTGTTGCTGGAATTGATCTTTTTGGGGTGTCCATAGATATGCGATGGTTCACAGTCATCATGGTTTCTAATAACCTGTTGGTGATACATTTGGAATGGATCGCGACAGGGCAGATAGTTTCGCTGCCAAGAGTAGTAGTAGTTAGCCCAATTTTCTCTATCAATCGCTGTGAAATTTTGCTAATAGATGTGCATGGATCTATTACGGCTCTGACCGAGTGCTTTTTCTTGCCATGGAGTACATCTACCACGGCCGTTGGGAAAAGATTAGTTGTATGGGGACTGGTAAGTGTTTCAAGGCTCACGGCTTGAGATATGGTTGTTGTTGTTGGACGTTTATGTTGGGTTGTTGTTGAACGTTTGGGTTTTTGATAGTTATCCTTGGCTTCTGTTTTTTGGTTGTCGTGTTTCTCGGAGTGGATATGCAAATAGGAATGATGACTGCCTCCACAATGTTTGCATCCTAAGCTAGAAAAACATTTTCCGGATGAATGCGTATGGGCCAGGCAATTGGGACAGTAGTTATTAGCTATAACTGCATGCAAACGTTTATCGACGGTCATGCAGAGAAATTTCTGGCATTTTCGCAGCCCATGGTTGCCCTTACACAATCTGCAATTAAAGCTGAACTTGGTGCGACGTCCTTTGGACACTTTACATTTTATCGAAGGCATACTGAAATTAAATAAGGATATATTGTAATAAAATTTAGCAAGGAGGGAGGAGAACAATTTTCACTATCGGACGAGTGATTATACCCCTTGTCGTGACAATATCGGCCACTCTTACCAAATGGTCTTTCCCAGTATAAATTTTAGAAACTCTACCCAGTCTCCACTCATTTGGGGGTAAACAATCATCTCGAATAACGACCATAGAGCCAACTTCTAAGTTCTTCTGAGGGGTTTGCCATTTCATACGTTTATGAATTTCTTTGATATATTCATGTTTCCATCGGATGCTAAATTGTTGGCATAGAGCCCTTACTCGACGCCAACGGTTTAAAACGGAAAGATTGCCATCGGACTCCGATGGTTCGGCAATGGAGAGGATCGGACCACCGGTAAGAAAGTGACCAGGCGTCAATGCCAATAGGTCATTTGGATCCTCAGATACCGGAGAAATTGGCCTGGAATTTAAGCAGGCTTCAATTCGGGCTAGAATTGTAGCGAACTCTTCCAGAGTAAATTTATGATTGCCAGCCATTTTACGGAAATGTAGCTTAAAACTTTTTACCCCGGCTTCCCAGAGTCCTCCCATGTGAGGAGCTCCCGGGGGTATAAAGTGCCATGTTATACTCTGGTACGAAAAATTTGCGGATATTGAATCGCGGGAACAGCGAAGAAAATTCTGAGAGATTTCTTTAGAAGCGCCCACGAAGGTGGTACCATTGTCTGAATATAGATTACGTGGACACCCTCGTCGTGACACGAATCTGTGAAAGGAAGCTAGAAATGCTGCAGTGGAAAGGGAAGTAGTGAACTCGAGATGGATTGCTCTCGTGGCGAAGCAGACAAAGATACACACATATCCCTTTGTAGTTTTGCAAGAACGCCCTGTATATGCCTTTATCTCGAAGGGGCCTGCAAAGTCTAACCCCGTATTCGTAAAGGGGCGGGATAGTGTTGTCCGCTCTGGAGGAAGGGTTCCCATCAATTGCTTTTGCAACTTATGCTTAGCAATAACGCAAATCTTGCAATTGTGAACGGTAGATTTGATGAGATTCTTAGCTCTAGGCATCCAGAATTGGAGCCGTAGCATACGAAGCATCAGATTGTTTCCGCCATGTAATGTTATGGTATGAATGAAACGTAGTAAAAGCCTGGAAAACGTACTGTGGTATGGAAGTATAATCGGATATTTTTCGTCATAAGTTAAGCTTTCTGACCCAGCGATACGGCTACAAACCCGCATGAGACCATTCTTGTCTATAAAGGGATTGAGATTAGAAAGTGAACTAGAGGTGGGTATTAGCTCCTTCTGAGAAAGTTTGCGATATTCGTTTGGATATTGGTGCATTTGCGCCAACTTAATTATCGAATTTCTAGTCGTCTCGATGACATCTCCCTCAGAATGAATACTGTCATTTGAAGCCCTACTGCCCTTCAGACTGGCAATAAATCGGTACACGTATGACATTACTCGGAGCGCCCTTCCTAGGCAAGAAAATCGGTCAAGAAGGTCTTCGAAATTCGGAAAGTACGCGAAATTATTTTGAACTTGGCGAACCTCCATTAGAGTTTCGTCAATCTGGACCGAACTTGGTATTGGCCACAAACTTGGAGGAAGTTGCAACCATGGCGGTCCACACCACCATGTACAATTACCGGAAAGCTCTTTCGGATAAGCACCCCGAGAGGCAATGTCTGCAGGATTGTGTCTAGATTCCACATGGGACCAATTGTCCCCACTGATAATCTCGGAAATTTTGGAAACCCGATTGGCTATGAACGTTTTCCAAAGGAATGCAGGTTTCTTCAACCATGCTAGGACAATCATGGAATCCGACCAGCAAAAGATTTTCGTATTCGGAATAGGGAAAACCTGCATCAATGCCTCAATCGTCTCGGCAAGTAAAAGTGCGGCGCAAAGTTCTAGCCTTGGGATCGAAACGGTTTTCAAAGGAGATACCCTGGACTTTGCCACGAGTAAATAGGTATTTATATTGCCATTGGAATCGATGGTGCGTGAATAAATGGTAGCGGCATATGCCTTCTCGGAGGCGTCACAGAAGCCATGCAGTTGCACCTCGCAGTCGGGTGTGTATTGTACCCAACGGGAAATACGGAGGTCATTTATATCAGAATAATTGGCCAAGAAATCTAACCAATTAGTCAATAAATGTGTCGGAACTGGGCTGTCCCAGTCGGTATTGGAGGCCCATATATCTCGCATTAATAGTTTGGCTAGTACAATATATGGACAAAGCCAGCCAGCGGGATCAAACAGTTTAGATATCTCGGATAAAATGAACCTCTTAGTAGGCCTCTCATTAGGCCTGATGGCTTTGGCAGAAAAATAGAAATAATCATATCTGGCGTTCCACCTTACGCCCAAAGTTTTAGCCGTGCTATTGTCATTAAACTGTAGGAAATCTTCATTGAGTAAATGTTCCCTAGGAATGGAAGCAAGGAATTCGGATGAATTGGAGGTCCATTTCCTCAATGCGAATCCAGCGGATTCCAGGGCAGCAGTCAGTTCTGTCTGGACCTTAATGGCTGATGACACGTCATGGCCTCCTGCCATAACATCATCTACGTACATACACGACATTAAAACATGACTAGCTAGCGGATAAACATCCTTAATGTCAGTGGCTAGCTGTTGAATTGTACGAAGTGCGAGATATGGGGCGCAATTCAATCCAAACGTAACCGTTTGGAGCTCATATTCGTGGAGGTTGTCGTTTGGATCATCCCTAAAGATTATACGCTGGAAGGGTGTGTGGCTAGGATTAACGGAAATCTGGCGGTACATCTTTTCAATATCGCTGTTAAAGACGATTTTGTAAAAGCGCCATTGGAGAAGCAAACTAGTCAGGTCAAGTTGGAGGGACGGTCCGCAGTAAAGGACGTCGTTCAAGCTTACACCATTCGAAGTTGGATTCGAAGCATTGAAGACGACGCGGACCTTCGTAGTCACGCTGTCAGGGCGAACCACAGCATGATGTGGAAGGAAATATCTGGAATCATCTTGGGAAGGATTTGACGGAACCTCTTTCATATGGCCAAGTTCCAAGTATTCCTTGAGCACTTTGTCATATTGTACCTTCAGATCTGGTGTTCTAATCAAACGATTCTCGTTCCGAAAATATTGGGCCGTTACATTCCTCTTCGACGGACCTAGTCTCAAAGTATTTCCAAACTCTTTCTTGAATGGCAATGATACAACATATCGGCCCGTTGGGCCCCTTCGCGTGGACTCAGCAAAGTACTCTTCACAGTATTTGTCATCATCCGACATGTGTTTTCGTTTAGGAATATCTTCCATCTCAAAAAATTTGGATATCCTCTCATCGAGCGCTAACTCGTTAAAGTAGGAGACCGTTGTTCGAAAGGAGGAAATATTATCAGAAGCAACAGGCCCTGTCAAAATCCATCCGAACACTGTCTCTTGAGCCATCAGTGTTCCACAAACCTTGTGTCTCACCCCACCAAGCATTACCTGAGGAATTAAGTCTGCCCCGATCAGAATATCAATGTATGATGTTCGAAAGAAATCAGGATCCGCCAGACGAATGTCCGGTAAACGGGAAAACATGTCGCTATCAGCCGTAAAGGTGGGCAATGAAGATGTCAGTCGGGGAAGAACGATTGCGGAAGCATTTATGAAAATTCCGGAGTCTATGGGTGAACTTAAACATAAGTCGCATATTTTCTGTGAACATGCGGACACACACCCATTCAGCCCGGAGATCTGGGCGGATATCCTTTTGCTATTAAGTCGAAGAAGGTTGAAAAGGTGTTCAGAAATGAACGAAGCTTCTGAACCAGAATCAAATACAGCCCTTGCTTTAAATATCTCACCTCTATGAAGGATGTGAATAATTGCTGTACCAAGGAGAACCTTTCTGGATGTGGTAGCAGCACAAGACTGAATTGTCACACCGCTAGAAATTTGGGGCGTATCTTCGGATGTGGACTGTAGAACTGGTGTATTTGGAGCGGTGATACATTGGTTACCCGATTCAGTTCCTGTATTGCAAAGCAAGGTATTATGTCTTCGTTGACATTTCGAACAATTAAATGCACTTTTGCAATCTTTTACCACATGTCCCTTCGAAAAGCAATTCAAGCATAGCTTTATCTTCTTTATAAAAGCCAACTTGTCGTTGTAGCACATGCTTATAAACTTTGGGCACACTCGGATTGTATGTGATACGTCTGGACAAAGTTTACAAGGAGGGAGAGCTAAGCTGTTCTGATAAGAATTAACCCGTTTCTGACCGGATAGTTTGACATTAACTTTGGGAGGTTCGCTCGATTTAGAAGTGGAAGGCTGATCACTTAAATTTCGAACCGTCTCCAACGTTTGGTATCGGCTAGTGAGGAAGGAATCAAGGTCCTTCCAGGACGGACATTCTGTCTTGTTATTGACAGACTGCTCCCATAATGAAAGGGTATTTTCGGGAAGTCGAGTGCTACTTAGGTAGACGAAAATAGGGTCCCAACTTTGTATCTCGATCTGGTAGAGTTTCAGAGCAGATATTATGCTGTTGATGGAATTTTGAATCTCCTTTATGGAGTCTCCGGATTCGACAGATATTCTTTGAAGGCTAAACAAAACCTTCAGTTGGCTATTTATAAGCAACCTCCTGTTTTCATACCGAACTTGCAGAGCTTTCCAGGCAATATCAAAGCCCTCATTGGTCAATGGGGCTTTGCGGACAATATCCCTGGCTTCATCTCGCGTTTTATTATTCAAATGGAAAAGCTTTTCCACCGGTGAAAGCCTCGAATTCTTTATATAGATGGCCGTAAACAAGTCTCGGAAGGTCGGCCAAGCTAGATAATCTCCGTGAAAGAGCTCTGTGTCACACGGTGGTAAATGAACTGACGGATATTCATCTCGGACGGAAGATGTATTCATCGGAATTGGATTGGATATCGACGCCCGTTTGGATTCTATACAGGCACTTATCTTAGCTACAGAATCGACATATGTAGTGTAAGTGCTGTGGTACCGGGCTCGAATAGTCTCAAGATCAGCTTTGCTATTCTCGTCCGCAGAAGCCATTAGTTCCTGAACACTTTCCTCATACGTGGGTTTCATTCTCTGCCAAATATCTCGCAGTTCTTCCTTATGTACCTCCAAAGAGTAGACTGAAGAATTGTTGAGAGATTCTCCGCAAATATCGGCGTTGAAAAT
The DNA here is from genome assembly GCF_963082655.1 of Stomoxys calcitrans. Classification (NCBI taxonomy): domain Eukaryota; kingdom Metazoa; phylum Arthropoda; class Insecta; order Diptera; family Muscidae; genus Stomoxys; species Stomoxys calcitrans. The sequence continues at coordinate 156,948,232 of NC_081554.1, forward strand.
AATCAAAGCGTCAGATATTTGCGTAAACCTTGTCAAAGCGGACATTCTGACCACACAATAGTCCAAACCTCAGAATCTCAACGAACATATATATCAATATTAGAAAAATATCTGTAAACCCCGTTCAAAAAGAGTATAAGAAAATTAAATGTAAAACGAATGAATTCAAAACTTCGATCCAATCAACTTCCTGCCCTTTTGGAGCAAAAACAAAATTCAAAATATACTCCAAAATTTAACCTCAATTAGAAAAACATTTCATATGTGGGCAAACGCAATTGGATTGAAAATCGAAGACCACAAATGCAGCCATGTGGAATATTCTCACATAAGTTGTATCCGTACAATGGACTAGAAGGAAAATTTCGTTTATGGCAGGGTAATTCAATGGTAAATTTAATAATTTTTAAGAAAAAATGAACGAAAAAAATAGTCTACAAATGATGCAACTCGTATCGGAAATCCAAAAAAATTATCGTAGGAACAACAAAAACTAAAGACCATTCACGAATCTGATCTAATATAGTTTAGCTCGACTTCACTTTTATTATCTCACAAAATACCTGCATTAATCCCCAGAATTTGGTTCAAATTTGGTATTCTTCCTTGATGTTCTTTTCTCCTTCTGGGCCATGAACTTGGTGTAGGATTATAGAGGTTAAGGCTTCTTCACTGCCCTTAATGCCGTCTTCTAACTGATGGTGTCTTTATGATCCAGCCCCTTTTGGAATTCTTCCCAAAGTATATATCGCCAAAATACTTTTGTCTCTATGTTGTGTTCAACCAAAAATAAACACAAAAACTAAGGTCCTCTGACGTATCTCGTTCCGCAATGAAATTTACTCTTTATAGTCCGCAGTTTCAAAAGTCGATAAATGTAGCAAGTAGCACTTTCTAACTTTTCTATATTTAATTCACACACGTTGCTTTGATCAACAATATCAGTAATGACAAATAGGGCGAACAAAGGCAAAATAATGACAGTATAAAAACGATGTAAGTGGATATGGCTTCCGACAACACACTGCCCTTTTGATATTTTACTTCTCCTTCAATTTTATGATCTGATTATCATGAATACATAAACGGTACCCATAATGGAGTGTTATAAATCCCTATGGAAGGGAACCTGTTTTGATAGTCAGCTGAATCAAAACAAAAACGAAACTGTGCTACCGCTGCTCACGACTGCTATATCAATTCGCTGTTGCTATCTATTATGGAGCAGTGCTGTAGCAGATCTTGACCAACGATTGACGCGTATGTCAACAAAACAGGCAAAAATTAGCATTGATATTCCCAATTAAAGTGCCGAATCAAATGGATTGAAGAGGAATGGGATTCTCACCACTGGGTATGTTAAATCGATGCCCAACAAAGAGATTGGAAGTTTATTTTCGCCTTACACAATGTACGAGCAATTGTACCAAATTATTGGAATATAAATGTTGTTGCTATCTAAGAGCACATATGTAGTCTCATTTAGATTTTTTTTTTTTTTTTTCTTTTTTGGACTTCTATGTTAAATGCACCATTTAACACCTGTCTCCGCAGAAAAGGAACTTTGTGAGGAAAACCACGTTACGTAACTTCTGTCCCTCTACTTTTATACGAAAATAGTTTTTCATTAGCCGAACATACCTGGATTCGATTTTATTTCTGCTTAAACGAAATTGCAATTGTGGATGAAAAATTTCTTTTAGGCTTTCCAAATCCGGTTCGAAGGACCATGTAGAGTATTTGGCTGAACTTAGGAATTAGAAACTGGCAAAAATTTGGATTTCCTAAAAGATGGTAGATTTGGTTAAATCTCGGAAATATATCCATTCAATGTCGGTGATATGGAATTAAAAAGCAGAAAGAAATACGAAAAACAAACGAAATCAGGTTTCAGTAAGCCACGAGGGAGAGTTCGGTTGCTTAGCCTTACCAAAATGGTTCCTCTTTAAGAAAACGTAGAAATTTATGGTTAAGTAGACGATGACTTTTAACTTTATTATTCGATGGTAACAAATTGAATGAACGAGAAATCACTCGGTGAGCTAATACAAAAGAACAAGTAGTAAACTTAACGCAACTACTTTTTAGCCTTATCTAAGATGAAAAGTGACATCTGGATATGAAAATTCATTTGACTTAACACTAAACGGCGAAGGTATGCGGCATAAACACAGATATTTATAGGCAGCTACGAGGGCTGCTACATAAATGTATGGCCTAGTCATGAAAACCCTCCGATGTGTGACAATGCTCTTTCTTCTCTTGCTCTATTGGGTTGCCCAAAAAGTAATTTTCATATAGTCGGCGTTGACAAATTTTTTCACAGCTTTTGACTCTGTTATTGCATTCTTTCTTCTGTCAGTTATCAGCTGTTACTTTTTGATTATTTTGATTATTTTGATATTTGATTAAAGTTCATTCTAAGTTTTATTAAAAATGCATTTACTTTCTTTTAAAAAATCCGCAATTACTTTTTGGGAAACCCAATATTTTTAAATTTCTCCGATGACTTAAGACTTGTGGTATACGAGATGCAGATGCGAATAGATATGGCACACTACTCACAAGACAACAAATGCTACTCGCCTATGCCGACGACATCGATATTACCACCTTCCCGAGTGTTGGAATATGTATACAGAGTCGGGGTATATTCCCGGTGTTGAAGTTTATACCCAGGGTCGAAGCAAGCTTGCTCAACTCTAAACTAGACTCTTACTCCAGCGCTGACACTAGAAAGACCAAACCAATCAAAATAACCATTTGGAAAACAAATTTTTAAAATTTTTTTAATAAAGGGTGATTTTTTTGAGGTTAGGATTTTCATGCATTAGTATTTGACAGATCACGTGGGATTTCAGACATGGTGTCAAAGAGAAAGATGCTCAGTATGCTTTGACATTTCATCATGAATAGACTTACTAACGAGCAACCCTTGCAAATCATTGAATTTTATTACCAAAATCAGTGTTCGGTTCGAAATGTGTTCAAATTTTGACAAAATTTGTTCAGCGATGAGGCTCATTTCTGGTTGAATGGCTACGTAAATAAGCAAAATTGCCGCATTTGGAGTGAAGAGCAACCAGAAGCCGTTCAAGAACTGCCCATGCATCCCGAAAAATGCACTGTTTGGTGTGGTTTGTACGCTGGTGGAATCATTGGACCGTATTTTTTCAAAGATGCTGTTGGACGCAACGTTACGGTGAATGAACACATTTCGAACCGAACACTGATTTTGGTAATAAAATTCAATGATTTGCAAGCGTTGCTCGTTAGTAAGTCTATTCATGATGAAATGTCAAAGCATACTGAGCATCTTTCTCTTTGACACCATGTCTGAAATCCCATGTTCGCTTCCAACGCGCCGGGAAAATACCCGCACGGTTAGCAAGGTTGAAAAGATTGCGCAAAGGACGAGCAGTCTTCGAGAACACTTGCAAAAAAAACAAGTAACGATATGCCATCCGGTCTTGAAAGAATTCATAAAATCGGCTGCAGACCATATGGCAATCTGTTTCTATTACAAATAGAACACAAAAACCCTTATTTTTTAAAGTTAGGCTGAAAATGTGTTTTTTGCTTTGTAATAGCACTAGACTGGTTTCCTAGATTGCGATTTCGTTTGGAACCACTCAAACTCGTCGGTAGGATTTGCCAAAAAGGTATGTCTTTTAGGTTGAAACTATGCTCTTAGGACTATTTTCATTTGTAGCGCAGCAATATCCGATTGTATGAATTTTTGTTCCCACCACCGAAGGATGGGGGTATATTCATTTTGTCATTTCGTTTGCAACACATCGGAATATCCATTTCCGACCCTATTAAGTATATATATTCTTGATCAGCGTAAAAATCTTGGACGATCTAGCCATGTCCTTCCGTCTGTCTGTTGAAATCACGCTACAGTCTTTAAAAATGGAGATATTGAGTTGAAACTTTGCACAAATTCTTTTTTTGTCCATAAGCAGATTAAGTTCAAAAATGGGCTATATCGGACTATATCTTGATATAGCCCCATATAGACCGATCCGCCGCTTTAAGGTCTTAGGCCCACAAAAGCCACATTTATTACCCGATTTTGCTGAAATTTGGGACAGTCGACATCCCACTTCAATTTAGCCCAGATCGGTCCAGATTAGGCCTTCGACATCTTTCTGCAACATGGCACAGATCGGTCCAAATTTGGATATAGCTACAATATAGACCGATTTCTTGACATAAGGTTTTGGGCCCGTTAAAGGAGAATTTGTCGTCCGCTTTCGCCGAAATTTGGGACATTGAGTTACGTTAGGCTCCTCGATAACTTTCTGCAATTTGGCCCAGATCGGTCCAGATTTGGATATAGCTGCCATATAGACCGATCTTTCGATTAAAGGTTTTGGGCCCATAAAAGGCGCATTTGTTGTCCGATTTCGCCGAAAATTGGGACAGTGAGTTGTGTTAGGCCCTTCGACATTCCTCTTCAATTTGGCCCAGATCGGTTCTGATTTGGATATAGCTGTCATATAGACCGATCTCTCGATTTAATGTTTCGAGCCCATAAAAGGAGCATTTATGATCCGATTTCGCTTAAATTTGACACAGTGACTTTTCGACATCCATGTCGAACATGATTCAGATAGGTCTATATTTGGATATAGTTACTAAAAAGACCAATATTTTGTTCTACAAGATTGAACAATAAGTTCCACCAAATCATCGAATAAGACAAGAAATGTGTAAAAATGCTTGGTCTTTCTTATGTTAAAATCCCGACACCAGAGCTTGCGTTTTCTATGCAGATCTCGCAGGCGGCTGATTCATTCGCTTTATCAGAGTGTTGGCTCGTATCCAAAAGAGTTCAGCAGGCAACCCATCGGCTCCTACTGCCTTATTATTATCCAACCTATCAGGCGAGCTGATTCATACGCCTTATCAGCGTGTTGGTTCTGGTCAGGAAGAGTTCATTCGGCAACCCATCGGCTCCTAATGCCTCATTATTATCCAGCCTAATATAGCTCCCATATAAACCGATGTTCCGATTATTCTTCTACGGCCCAAAGAGCTTAAAGTTTGTTCTGATTAAACAGACCATTTTTACGCAAAGGAGATATAAAACTTTTCTTCTAAGTATTGCATGTTATCTACCACCAATAGCCTGTATCATTTATGACTGAATTGCTTATAATTTATGTTTAAATTTTTTTGTACAGCTTCTAGCATTATATTTAACGAAAACACACAATTTTGTTATGTCAATCGTTTAGCGTAAGCCTTCCAGCTTATACATCTCGCATTATTCCTCCGGCTTCAGGGATAATGAACACCATGTAAATGTTGCCTTTGGTATTTGCACTTAAACACACGTTTCTCCACAACCATTTTCAACTCACAGAATTTTTTATAAAATGAGCGGCATACTTCTGTAACGTCCAATGAAAACTAAATTAATTCGTTGTAACCAACATTTCCGCGTAAAGTTTCATTCCGGAGGTTCGCCACAGCTTCACCAAATTCTTGCCGCCATTTGGGCGATGACCACACCGTTGACGTCCTTAATCATTTGGCCATGCCGGGAGCTCATTTAACCGCTTCATGGTCATTATCAGCAATAGTAAGGCCACAATGAAATTTTTACAAAACCACCACAAAAGGACAAACCGTTTGGATTTGAGTTGCGTTGACGCGTGCAATGAAACAGGAAATGTCATCATTTTATGGATGTTGAATGGCATGGAAATAAGGATAATGATAAGATGGACATGAGCACTTCGTTTCAATGGTATGTGAAATTGAAGTTAATGATAGTTTTTCTCTTTCATTTGTAATGAAATTCACTTACCAGCCACAAGGCTGGCGAAGAATGGGAAAAATTCTTGTGATAATATCGAGAAAGTTTTAAGGTGAATAATTGAAACAAAACGAAGCTGTATTAAGTTGTTGCATTTTTTTTTTTGAGAAATTTGTCTACTTTGTTGTCAGAGTTACTTATCCATATACATATGTGTTATGTTTTGACCTTGTTCAACAAATCCATTTGTGTCCATGAGATTATGTCTTACTTTTATCAGCTGGCTGTTACAAATTGTAGTTTTATATACAATTTGTTTCATTTTTATCTGACACCGTGGTATACCCAGGGGCAAAGCGAATTAACGACGATTTACCGTGGGCAAGAGTGTCATCTTGAACAACAGAAATGCAAAAACTGCATTTTTATGTAGAAAATATTTGCTCAATTTGGGAATTTCCCATACAACTTCGTTGAAATTTGATTTTTAAAAAATTTCCATAAAATTTGATTTCATAAAAATTTTACACCACTACTGTGGTGCAGGGTATTATAACTTGCATTTTTTTGTAACACCCAGAAGGAAGAGAAATAGGCGAGTGTAATCAATCCTAAGTCGTGAACTTGCATTGAGAAGTGTAGGCTAAATTAGGTAAGGTTTAAGTGGCAGTCTGCCGTCAGACTCACTTTGATGTTTTCGTCCATTGTAATACAACAGGAACAGAAGAAGGAAGATGCCTTCTACTTCCTACCGTTCAACCATCCAGAACGCTTTAAAAAGCCCAATAACTAGCGAATGTTCACATCTGCTAAATCAGACAGATTCTCAAAGAAATGAAAACACACACAGAAGATGTTCTATAGACTCTTCTTCTTCGATGTCCTCACAGCTCCTGCTAAAGTCGTGTATGGCAACCTTCAGTCCGTCAGCATGTTTTCCGATTAGACAGTGACCTGTCATGACGGACACAATGACTGAGACGTTTGTTCTAGCCAATGACAGCAAAGCAGTAGACCTCTTTAATTCTAGACTAGGCCACATAGTTTTTGAATGCTCACAGACCACTCTTTGTGACCATCTGTCATTCGTTGTCCTTCGGGCCTGGTCCTGAAAACTTAGCTTACCTGCCGCTAGAGGCATACCCACATATCCCAGTATCTCTGGAAGGTGTAGGGTAGTTCTAGTAGCGCAAGCTCATCCGCTTTATAATACCCTGAGATATCTCTGTGGCCCGGCTCCCAGTACAGGTGAATTTTGAACTGTTCAGCCATCTCGTTGAGTGATCTGCGACAGTCGAGGACGGTTTTTGTGTTCAGAAATACGTTCTCCAGGGATTTAATGGCTGCCTGGCTGTCTGAGAAGATTTTTATGCCAATTGTCGTTATGGCATTATATCTAAGCCATTCCACCACTTCCTTAATTGCAAGGATCTCAGCTTGATACACACTGCAGTGGTTGGGTAACCTTTTCAATATGACCAGTTCTAGATCTTTATAGTACACCCCAAAGCCCACCTGGTCTTTAAGTTTGGAACCATCGGGCGTATATCGTATTTCCAATCGGTTCTAGCAGGAATACTGGTACAGTAATTTTTATCAAAAAGCGGCTCAGGTAGGGTGTAATCCACACTGCCTGGAATATAGGATATTGTATCAAGGATAAAACAGTGTCCGTAGCCGCCACATGACCAATGAAAAAGCTCCCTTAACCTTACGGCAGTGGTTACTGCAATTTGTCTAGCCACAATGTCCAGAGTCATAAGATGTAGCATTAAATTTAGTGCATCAGATGATGTCGTCCTCAGTACGGCTGTGATGTACAAACATGCCATCCTTTGGATCCGGTTATGTATTGAGCAGTAGGTGAACTTTTGATGCGCTGTCCACCAGACCACTACACCATATACGCGGTCTAAACCCCCAACTTTTACCAACGGCTCTCTTGCAGGTGTATAGGGCAAGAGTGGCCTTTCTTGCCTTTTCCGAAATGCTGGATTTGAATTTCAAATTCCTGTCCAGCAAAACACCCAGGTATTTTGCGCTTTCGGTAAATGGAACATTCTCTCCTTCCAAGGCGACAGGTTCCACTGTATGCATCTCCTGCTGAAAAGAACTACTTCTGTCTTGCACGGAATAATACTTAGACCTCTTTCGATAGCCCACTTTTCTGTTGCACGTAGAGCTACCTGAAGTATATCTCTTAGAGTGCTGGGCAACTTTTCCCTAATTGCCATGTCATAAGCAAACGCGACCACTTTACAATAATATATTGGTAATGGCTATATTCCAAAGTAGAGGAGGCAGTACACCTCCCAGAGGGGTTCCTCTGCTGACCCATATTTTTAGATCCACAGATCCCAAGCCTGCCATAATGCATCGTTTAGTAAGTAAGTTATTAATAAACTTTCTTCGGTAAAGTTGATGCCTAGTAACTCCAACTCCTTCATGATTGACGTTGGTTTTACTTTATTGAAAGCACCTTCAATGTCAAAAAATGCTACCATTATATATTCCTTGACAGCGAGAGAAGCCTCTACGTAGCCGACTAGGTCGTGATAGGCTGTCTCAGTAGGTTTACCTTTATGCCTATATGCATGCAGCTGCCGCGACAGGCGATCTCAGGGATATTTGCCCTATGATATATTTCTATCAACCTCTCAAGAGTCTTCAGCATAAAGGACGACAGACTAATAGGACGAAAATCTTTCGCCTGCATGTGGTAAGGTTTCTCTGCTTTCGGAATGAAAATGACCTTCGTGTCCCTCCATCCCACAGATATATATGACATGCTGATAAAAGCAGGGAACCAGCCTATCAGCAACAGCTTGTAATCCAACCGGTGATTCTTTATCAGGGCCTGGCGACTTAAAGGAGTCGAAACTTCTTATCACCCAATGGATTTTTGGCTCAGACACAATTTCCCTTATAACCTCCGAACATACATTCTCTGACTTCTGAATATACCCCACCACAACAGGTCTCGAGGACAGAGTCTTCCTTAGCCTAGAGGCCTCAGATGTATACTCCACGGAGCTGCAGAATTCTACCCAGGATTTGTTCTGAGCATTTCTCAGCTCGCCCGTATATTTTCTTAGCTCAGCCTTATAGATATCCCAATCGAGTGGTGCTCTTGTGGCTTTTGTTCTGTTGAAGAGTTTTCTGCAGTCCTTTCTTAGACCAACCAGCTCTGCTGTCCACCATGGTGGTAGCTGTTTGCACCTTGGCTTGGCACTAGGGCATGCTGACACAAGCGATTCATTCAGGGCCTTCGAGATCCGTTGACCACTTTGTCCATATCCTCCGTAGTTTCCACTTCCTTTTCTAGTCTAGAAAGGATAGTGGTGCAGAATTTGTGCCGAAATTTTTCCCAATCCGCCTTTCATCTGTTTTGGCGAGGGACCACTACTGCAGTATTTTCTCCAAGGCTGAAACTAATGTAACGATGATCAGAGAAGCTGTGGTCATCCAACACATCCCAGTCGTATATTCTTCCGGTACAAAGGTAAAATCTAGTACCTCCTGTCTGTTGCAAATTGCCAGATTGTAACTTATAATATATTCGATAAGCAGCACACTCCTTTCGTTGACATCCAAACTTCCCCTTATCTAGTGATGTGCATTAGCATCACTTCCTACAATGAGGCTTATCCTCCCTACACAAGTGGCTTCAACCAGCGACTTAAGGTTTGAAGGCAGCATCTATGAATCGTGTGCCATCTATAGGTAAACCACACAGAAAAAGACTTGTTTATTTCAAGACTGGCTACTACTAAATCTTCAGTGTTAAGCGACGGATGAAGAAAAATATTTAGACTACTCTTTGCAAGAATACAGGCTCTGTGTCTCCCATTCCCCGTACCCTTGAGAAGTCTAAATCCTGGAATTGTAAGTCCACGAACCATTTCCCCGCCCATGGTTCCTGGATAACAGCCACGTCAAATCCCCCTGCCATCAGGAGGACCTTTAGTGCCGCCGAAGCGGCCTTACAATGGTGAAGTTTTATCTTTAGAAACTGGACCGTAGTCAAGATTCAGAACTTCCACCACTGATGTGTTAGCCTCGTCTTCTGACTCCACCGGCAATTCGTCCACACAAGAATCGTTAGAATCTTCAGTGCTTAGCGACGGAAGAAGAAAAATATTTAGACTACTCTTTGCAAGAATACAGGCTCTGTGTCTCCTATTCCCCGTACCCTTGAGTAGTTTAAATCCCGTAACCATTATCCCGCACACCCATGGTTCTTGGATAAGAACCGCGTCAAATGCCCCTGCCATCAGGAGGACCTTTAGTGCCGCCGAAGCGGCCTTACAATGGTGGAGTTTTATCTGTAGAAACCGGACCATAGTCACGATTCAGAACTTTCACCACAATTCTGTTAGCCTCGTTTTTGACTCCACCTGGATTTCATCCTCACAAGATTCGTTAGAACTTGTCATGATGAGCTTCCGTAGGCATCCAAGGGCAGGTGAGAAAGCTGTGTAACCACTGGGCACTTGCGGTGTGGACGATTTCTCCTTAGATGCTTAACTAACTGCTGCTGATGTCGAAGTACTTTCTATTGAGATGTGTATGAAGGTGCAAACTTTTGTGAACTCATGAAGTTCACCAACTAAAGGTCGATTAATAAAAACAAGGTTCAATTCAAGAAATTCAATGGTCGTAGACCGAGTCGTTTTATTGACGGTTGAAGCTGGACAAAACATGACTAAAGATAAAAAACCCGCCTCAGACGGGACTTAAACAATCAGGCTTTTGTGACATTGGTGACAGAGGTCTAGAATTGAGAAAAGACTCGATCCTTATCAAAAGGGTGCTGAATTCTTCGAAAGAAAAGGTCAAGTTCTTTGTGACTTTCTTCAGCTGGGACTTTATGCTCTTAACCGCTGCCTCCCATAGACCTCCCATATGTGGTGCATATGGAGCTATGAAGGACCACGAGATCCCATGGAGGCCGTTTTCCTGAGATACGCTCTTTTCTGCATTTTTTTAGGAATTCATGGTGTTATTTAAGTAATTAGATCCCGCAAAGTTGCGACCATAGTCGGAAAACATAGTCTTTGGAAGTCCATGCCGCCCTGTAAACCGACTGAAAGCGACAAGGAATTCAAGGGCAGACAAGTCGGAACACACCTCAATATGCACCGCCTTGGTAGAATAACAGACAAATACTGCGGCGCATTCTTTGTTGTTTTTGGAGTTCCTCAAATTTGAGGCTCCAAAATTGAACGGACCAGCGAAGTTAAGGCCAGCGTTGGTAAACGGCAGAGAAAAGTTTATGCGTTCTGGAGGAAGGGCAGCTATAATTTGGTTCTGGAATTTACTAAAGCCTCGAACACATTTACGAATTAGATTTTTCAGTTTCCGAATATAGAAGTTTTCACGAATGGCTCATAGCATAATGTTGAATTCTGCCTGCAACAGAATTTGATGTGTGTACCGTACCAGTAGAAGGGCAAAATATGATTTGTCAGGCATGATGATCAGGTGTCTTTCTTCATAGCTAGACTTGCATTTTCTAGTTGTCTGCCTACTCGAAGTAACCCATATTTGTCCAGGAAGGGAGAAAGTGTCAGGAGATGCCTTTTTTAGCTGACTGGCACCTAGTTGCTGAGACACTCATAATCTCGCCACAAGTACTGCTTTTGAGAAAGCTTGCTTAATTTCATCCTGACCGCTACAATTTCATCAACTGTGATATCATTTTCTGACACTGTGTTTGGAAGTCTTCTACTTCTGTCAATAAATCTGTAGTCATAACACATTACCCGGAGAGCTCGAGTAAATGAAGAAAATCTGGAGATTACTTTTTTTAACCTCTATTGATAAGTACACCGTTCGACTCAGAATCATTATCTGATCCGATTTAGCAACGTTCGTCTGTCTGTCCGTCTGTCCATGTTAATGTGTGAACAACGAACATTGAACTTATAGGGTAGGTGTAGGGTATTATACAGTTGGCACTGTCCGATTTTTGGCTTTTCTTATTGCTTTTTTAATAAAATTTGATTAAAAATTAATTTTCATATAAATTTCGTAGGCATCAAATTTTTGACGAAATAAATAAATTATCCCTAGAAATTTGATTTTAAAATTTTTAAATTTCCAGTAACATTTCTTTGAAATTCGAGCTTCATATGCTCACGGTGCATCCGCTTAGAGTCGTATAATTTCTTTTTTTTTTAACTTCACTAGGGACCATAATCATCGCCATCGTCAAGCACTAACATCAGTCATGAAAAGCAATAACAACTGCGTTACTCCTCTTTCGTTGCCGTAGCATGGTTATAAAAGCGAAAAAGAAACCAACACCACACCCACCGTATTATGAGAGTAGCTTGTTACGACTATCGTTTGATGCTTTAACAACTTCTTTATACTGTTCAAAGAAATTTGCGAGGGGTTTTATATCGCCAGATTCGTAGCATTGTAAAATAAAGTAAAACCGAATATAAAAACCAAAATTTTTATGCCATTTTGAAGGCGAACACACACACACAAAAAAACATCGCAGAAAATAAGAAGCTTAGAAAATTTATTTCCATTCACAAAATAAATGGGCGCGCGAGCATAAATTTGTACACATGTTCCATTTGATAACGACCCTTTGTGCGAAGAGTGTTTGGCAGGCTCTCATAGCCTGAGTGTGAACATTCCCAAAAGAGAAAAGCAGCAGCTGAGTTTTTTTTGAACCAGTAAATTTTATGTTCTATATATGTGTTAATAATTTTAAAATATTATAGGTGCTTTCAATTCGTATAAAAATTTTATTTTGTTCTTTACATTATATTACACTTTGGCTAAATCGATTGCTTTTGATGTAATTTCAAAAAAATTATTAGTCAAATCAGTAAGGAAAAACAAAAGTAGGGCGGAGCCTATATAATAACCTCATATTTTTATTAGTGACAACGAATAACCTTAGTTTTGCTATAAGAGGCTTAGTTAAGGAGATATATAAGTTTTCCAACCAAAAATCTTGAGCTGAATTTCATCAACATTTAAAATGTTTGGAAGCGATCAGAATTCAGCTTGCTTTTGCTCAAATACGATTAGTTTAGGAGATATGGCCATTTTAAGTTTTCCAACTGATTTTCATAAAAAATTCGAATTTTTCCAAGTGATCACGAATTAAGCTTACTTTTGCTCTAGGACGCTTAGTTTAGGAGATATGGCCATTTTAAGTTTTCCAACTGATTTTCATAAAAAATTCGAACTTTTCCAAGTGATCACGAATTAACCTTACTTTTGCTCTAGGACGCTTAGTTTAGGAGATATGGCCATTTTAAGTTTTCCAACTGATTTTCATAAAAAATTCGAATTTTTCCAAGTGATCACGAATTAACCTTACTTTTGCTCTAGGACGCTTAGTTTAGGAGATATGGCCATTTTAAGTTTTCCAACTGATTTTCATAAAAAATTCGAATTTTTCCAAGTGATCCCGAATTAACCTTACTTTTGCTCTAGGACGCTTAGTTTAGGAGATATGGCCATTTCAAGTTTTCCAACTGATTTTCATAAAAAATTCGAATTTTTCCAAGTGATCTCGAATTAACCTTACTTTTGCTCTAGGACGCTTAGTTTAGGAGATATGGCCATTTTAAGTTTTCCAACTGATTTTCATAAAAAATTCGAATTTTTCCAAGTGATCACGAATTAACCTTACTTTTGTTCTAGGACGCTTAGTTAAGGAGATATGGCCATTTTAAGTTTTCCAACTGATTTTCATAAAAAATTCGAATTTTTCCAAGTGATCACGAATTAACCTTACTTTTGCTCTAGGATGCTTAGTTTAGGAGATATGGCCATTTTAAGTTTTCCAACTGATTTTCATAAAAAATTCGAATTTTTCCAAGTGATCACGAATTAACCTTACTTTTGCTCTAGGACGCTTAGTTTAGGAGATATGGCCATTTTAAGTTTTCCAACTGATTTTCATTAAAAATTCGAATTTTTCCAAGTGATCACGAATAATTCCAACTGATTTTCATAAAAAATTCCAAATTTTCCAAGTGATCACGAATTAACCTTACTTTTGCTCTAGGACGCTTAGTTTAGGAGATATGGCCATTTTAAGTTTTCCAACTGATTTTCATAAAAAATTCGAATTTTTCCAAGTGATCACGAATTAACCTTACTTTTGCTCTAGGACGCTTAGTTTAGGAGATATGGCCATTTTAAGTTTTCCAACTGATTTTCATAAAAAATTCGAATTTTTACAAGTGATAACGAATTAACCTTACTTTTGCTCTAGGACGCTTAGTTTAGGAGATATGGTCATTTTAAGTTTTCCAACTGATTTTCATAAAAAATTCGAATTTTTCAAGTGATCACGAATAAAAATTACTTTTGCTCTAGGACGCTTAGTTTAGGAGATATGGCCATTTTAAGTTTTCCAACTGATTTTCATAAAAAATTCGAAATTTTCCAAGTGATCACGAATTAACCTTACTTTTGCTCTAGGACGCTTAGTTTAGGAAATATGGCCATTTTAAGTTTTCCAACTGATTTTCATAAAAAATTCGAATTTTTCCAAGTGATCACGAATTAAGCTTACTTTTGCTCTAGGACGCTTAGTTTAGGAGATATGGCCATTTTAAGTTTTCCAACTGATTTTCATAAAAAATTCGAATTTTTCCAAGTGATCACGAATTAACCTTACTTTTGCTCTAGGACGCTTAGTTTAGGAGATATGGCCATTTTAAGTTTTCCAACTGATTTTCATTAAAAATTCGAATTTTTCCAAGTGATCACGAATAATTCCAACTGATTTTCATAAAAAATTCCAAATTTTCCAAGTGATCACGAATTAACCTTACTTTTGCTCTAGGACGCTTAGTTTAGGAGATATGGCCATTTTAAGTTTTCCAACTGATTTTCATAAAAAATTCGAATTTTTCCAAGTGATCACGAATTAACCTTACTTTTGCTCTAGGACGCTTAGTTTAGGAGATATGGCCATTTTAAGTTTTCCAACTGATTTTCATTAAAAATTGGAATTTTTCCAAGTGATCACGAATTAACCTTACTTTTGCTCTAGGACGCTTAGTTTAGGAGATATGGCCATTTTAAGTTTTCCAACTGATTTTCATTAAAAATTCGAATTTTTCCAAGTGATCACGAATAATTCCAACTGATTTTCATAAAAAATTCCAAATTTTCCAAGTGATCACGAATTAACCTTACTTTTGCTCTAGGACGCTTAGTTTAGGAGATATGGCCATTTTAAGTTTTCCAACTGATTTTCATAAAAAATTCGAATTTTTCCAAGTGATCACGAATTAACCTTACTTTTGCTCTAGGACGCTTAGTTTAGGAGATATGGCCATTTTAAGTTTTCCAACTGATTTTCATAAAAAATTCGAAATTTTCCAAGTGATCACGAATTAACCTTACTTTTGCTCTAGGACGCTTAGTTTAGGAAATATGGCCATTTTAAGTTTTCCAACTGATTTTCATAAAAAATTCGAATTTTTCCAAGTGATCACGAATTAAGCTTACTTTTGCTCTAGGACGCTTAGTTTAGGAGATATGGCCATTTTAAGTTTTCCAACTGATTTTCATAAAAAATTCGAATTTTTCCAAGTGATCACGAATTAACCTTACTTTTGCTCTAGGACGCTTAGTTTAGGAGATATGGCCATTTTAAGTTTTCCAACTGATTTTCATAAAAAATTCGAATTTTTCCAAGTGATCACGAATTAACCTTACTTTTGCTCTAGGACGCTTAGTTTAGGAGATAAGGCCATTTTAAGTTTTCCAACTGATTTTCATAAAAAATTCGAATTTTTCCAAGTGATCACGAATTAACCTTACTTTTGCTCTAGGATGCTTAGTTTAGGAGATATGGCCATTTTAAATTTTCCAACTGATTTTCATAAAAAATTCGAATTTTTCCAATTGATCACGAATTAACCTTACTTTTGCTCTAGGATGCTTAGTTTAGGAGATATGGCCATTTTAAGTTTTCCAACTGATTTTCATAAAAAATTCGAAATTTTCCAAATGATCACGAATTTTGCTCTAGGACGCTTAGTTTAGGAGATATGGCCATTTTAAGTTTTCCAACTGATTTTCATAAAAAATTCGAATTTTTCCAAGTGATCATGAATTAACCTTACTTTTGCTCTAGGACGCTTAGTTTAGGATATAGCCATTTTAAGTTTTCCAACTGATTTTCATAAAAAATTTGAATTTTTCCAAGTGATCACGAATTAAGCTTACTTTTGCTCTAGGACGCTTAGTTTAGGAGATATGGCCATTTTAAGTTTTCCAACTGATTTTCATAAAAAATTCGAATTTTTCCAAGTGATCACGTATTAACCTTACTTTTGCTCTAGGACGCTTAGTTTAGGAGATATGGCCATTTTAAGTTTTCCAACTGATTTTCATAAAAAATTCGAAATTTTCCAAGTGATCACGAATTAACCTTACTTTTGCTCTAGGACGCTTAGTTTAGGAGATATGGCCATTTTAAGTTTTCCAACTGATTTTCATAAAAAATTCGAATTTTTCCAAGTGATCACGAATTAACCTTACTTTTGCTCTAGGACGCTTAGTTAAGGAGATATGGCCATTTTAAGTTTTCCAACTTTACTTTTGCTCTAGGACGCTTAGTTTAGGAGATATGGCCATTTTAAGTTTTCCAACTGATTTTCATAAAAAATTCGAATTTTTCCAAGTGATTAATTAAGCTTAATTTTGCTCTAGGACGCTTAGTTTAGGAGATATGGCCATTTTAAGTTTTCCAACTGATTTTCATAAAAAAATCGAAATTTTCCAAGTGATCACGAATTAACCTTACTTTTGCTCTAGGACGCTTAGTTTAGGAAATATGGCCATTTTAAGTTTTCCAACTGATTTTCATAAAAAATTCGAATTTTTCCAAGTGATCACGAATTAACCTTACTTTTGCTCTAGGACGCTTAGTTTAGGAGATAAGGCCATTTTAAGTTTTCCAACTGATTTTCATAAAAAATTCGAATTTTTCCAAGTGATCACGAATTAACCTTACTTTTGCTCTAGGATGCTTAGTTTAGGAGATATGGCCATTTTAAGTTTTCCAACTGATTTTCATAAAAAATTCGAATTTTTCCAAGTGATCACGAATTAACCTTACTTTTGCTCTAGGACGCTTAGTTTAGGAGATATGGCCATTTTAAGTTTTCCAACTGATTTTCATAAAAAATTCGAATTTTTCCAAGTGATCACGAATTAACCTTACTTTTGCTCTAGGACGCTTAGTTTAGGAGATATGGCCATTTTAAGTTTTCCAACTGATTTTCATAAAAAATTCGAAATTTTCCAAGTGATCACGAATTAACCTTACTTTTGCTCTAAGACGCTTAGTTTAGGAGATATGGCCATTTTAAGTTTTCCAACTGATTTTCATAAAAAATTTGAATTTTTCCAAGTGATCACGAATTAAGCTTACTTTTGCTCTAGGACGCTTAGTTTAGGAGATATGGCCATTTTAAGTTTTCCAACTGATTTTCATAAAAAATTCGAATTTTTCCAAGTGATCATGAATTAACCTTACTTTTGCTCTAGGACGCTTAGTTTAGGATATAGCCATTTTAAGTTTTCCAACTGATTTTCATAAAAAATTTGAATTTTTCCAAGTGATCACGAATTAAGCTTACTTTTGCTCTAGGACGCTTAGTTTAGGAGATATGGCCATTTTAAGTTTTCCAACTGATTTTCATAAAAAAATCGAATTTTTCCAAGTGATCACGAATTAACCTTACTTTTGCTCTAGGACGCTTAGTTTAGGAGATATGGCCATTTTAAGTTTTCCAACTGATTTTCATAAAAAATTCGAAATTTTCCAAGTGATCACGAATTAACCTTACTTTTGCTCTAGGACGCTTAGTTTAGGAGATATGGCCATTTTAAGTTTTCCAACTGATTTTCATAAAAAATTCGAAATTTTCCAAGTGATCACGAATTAACCTTACTTTTGCTCTAGGACGCTTAGTTTAGGAAATATGGCCATTTTAAGTTTTCCAACTGATTTTCATAAAAAATTCGAATTTTTCCAAGTGATCACGAATTAACCTTACTTTTGCTCTAGGACGCTTAGTTTAGGAGATAAGGCCATTTTAAGTTTTCCAACTGATTTTCATAAAAAATTCGAATTTTTCCAAGTGATCACGAATTAACCTTACTTTTGCTCTAGGATGCTTAGTTTAGGAGATATGGCCATTTTAAGTTTTCCAACTGATTTTCATAAAAAATTCGAATTTTTCCAAGTGATCACGAATTAACCTTACTTTTGCTCTAGGACGCTTAGTTTAGGAGATATGGCCATTTTAAGTTTTCCAACTGATTTTCATAAAAAATTCGAATTTTTCCAAGTGATCACGAATTAACCTTACTTTTGCTCTAGGACGCTTAGTTTAGGAGATATGGCCATTTTAAGTTTTCCAACTGATTTTCATAAAAAATTCGAAATTTTCCAAGTGATCACGAATTAACCTTACTTTTGCTCTAGACGCTTAGTTTAGGAGATATGGCCATTTTAAGTTTTCCAACTGATTTCATAAAAAATTTGAATTTTTCCAAGTGATCACGAATTAAGCTTACTTTTGCTCTAGGACGCTTAGTTTAGGAGATATGGCCATTTTAAGTTTCCAACTGATTTTCATAAAAAATTCGAATTTTTCCAAGTGATCATGAATTAACCTTACTTTTGCTCTAGGACGCTTAGTTTAGGATATAGCATTTTAAGTTTTCCAACTGATTTTCATAAAAAATTTGAATTTTTCCAAGTGATCACGAATTAAGCTTACTTTTGCTCTAGGACGCTTAGTTTAGGAGATATGGCCATTTTAAGTTTTCCAACTGATTTTCATAAAAAAATCGAATTTTTCCAAGTGATCACGAATTAACCTTACTTTTGCTCTAGGACGCTTAGTTTAGGAGATATGGCCATTTGAAGTTTTCCAACTGATTTTCATAAAAAAATCGAATTTTTCCAAGTGATCACGAATTAACCTTACTTTTGCTCTAGGACGCTTAGTTTAGGAGATATGGCCATTTGAAGTTTTCCAACTGATTTTCATAAAAAATTCGAATTTTTCCAAGTGATCATGAATTAACCTTACTTTTGCTCTAGGACGCTTAGTTTAGGATATAGCCATTTTAAGTTTTCCAACTGATTTTCATAAAAAATTTGAATTTTTCCAAGTGATCACGAATTAGGCTTACTTTTGCTCTAGCTTAGTTTAGGAGATATGGCCATTTTAAGTTTCCCAACTGATTTTCATAACAAATTCGAATTTTTCCAAGTGATCACGAATTAACCTTACTTTTGCTCTAGGACGCTTAGTTTAGGAGATATGGCCATTTTAAGTTTTCCAACTGATTTTCATAAAAAATTCGAATTTTTCCAAGTGATCACGAATTAACCTTACTTTTGCTCTAGGACGCTTAGTTTAGGAGATATGGCCATTTTAAGTTTTCCAACTGATTGTCATAAAAAATTCGAATTTTTCCAAGTGATCACGAATTAACCTTACTTTTGCTCTAGGACGCTTAGTTTAGGAGATATGCCCATTTTAAGTTTTCCAACTGATTTTCATAAAAAATTCGAATTTTTCCAAGTGATCATGAATTAAGCTTACTTTTGCTCTAGGACGCTTAGTTTAGGAGATATGGCCATTTTAAGTTTTCCAACTGATTTTCATAAAAAAATCGAATTTTTCCAAGTGATCACGAATTAACCTTACTTTTGCTCTAGGACGCTTAGTTTTAGGAGATATGGCCATTTGAAGTTTTCCAACTGATTTTCATAAAAAATTCGAAATTTTCAAGTGATCACGAATTAACCTTACTTTTGCTCTAGGACGCTTAGTTTAGGAGATATGCCCATTTTAAGTTTTCCAACTGATTTTCATAAAAAATTTGAATTTTTCCAAGTGATCACGAATTAAGCTTACTTTTGCTCTAGGACGCTTAGTTTAGGAGATATGGCCATTTTAAGTTTTCCAACTGATTTTCATAAAAAAATCGAATTTTTCCAAGTGATCACGTATTAACCTTACTTTTGCTCTAGGACGCTTAGTTTAGGAGATATGGCCATTTTAAGTTTTCCAACTGATTTTCATAAAAAATTCGAAATTTTCCAAGTGATCACGAATTAACCTTACTTTTGCTCTAGGACGCTTAGTTTAGGAGATATGGCCATTTTAAGTTTTCCAACTGATTTTCATAAAAAATTCGAATTTTTCCAAGTGATCACGAATTAACCTTACTTTTGCTCTAGGACGCTTAGTTAAGGAGATATGGCCATTTTAAGTTTTTCCAACTTTACTTTTGCTCTAGGACGCTTAGTTTAGGAGATATGGCCATTTTAAGTTTTCCAACTGATTTTCATAAAAAATTCGAATTTTTCCAAGTGATTAATTAAGCTTACTTGTGCTCTAGGACGCTTAGTTTAGGGAGATATGGCCATTTTAAGTTTTCCAACTGATTTTCATAAAAAATTCGAATTTTCCAAGTGATCACGAATTAACCTTACTTTTGCTCTAGGACGCTTAGTTTAGGAAATATGGCCATTTTAAGTTTTCCAACTGATTTTCATAAAAAATTCGAATTTTTCCAAGTGATCACGAATTAACCTTACTTTTGCTCTAGGACGCTTAGTTTAGGAGATAAGGCCATTTTAAGTTTTCCAACTGATTTTCATAAAAAATTCGAATTTTTCCAAGTGATCACGAATTAACCTTACTTTTGCTCTAGGACGCTTAGTTTAGGAGATATGGCCATTTTAAGGTTTCCAACTGATTTTCATAAAAAATTCGAGTTTTTTCCAAGTGATCACGAATTAACCTTACTTTTGCTCTAGGACGCTTAGTTTAAGAGATATGGCCATTTTAAGTTTTCCAACTGATTTTCATAAAAAATTCGAATTTTTCCAATGTGATCACGAATTAACCTTACTTTTGCTCTAGGACGCTTAGTTTAGGAGATATGGCCATTTTAAGTTTTCCAACTGATTTTCATAAAAAATTCGAATTTTTCCAAGTGATCACGAATTAACCTTACTTTTGCTCTAGGACGCTTAGTTTAGGAGATATGGCCATTTTAAGTTTTCCAACTGATTTTCATAAAAAATTCGAATTTTTCCAAGTGATCACGAATTAACCTTACTTTTGCTCTAGGACGCTTAGTTTAGGAGATATGGCCATTTTAAGTTTACCAACTGATTTTCATAAAAAATTCGAATTTTTCCAAGTGATCACGAATTAAGCTTACTTTTGCTCTAGGACGCTTAGTTTAGGAGATATGGCCATTTTAAGTTTTCAACTGATTTTCATAAAAATTCGAATTTTTTCAAGTGATCACGAATTAACCTTACTTTTGCTCTAGGACCGCTTAGTTTAGGAGATATGGCCATTTTAAGTTTTCCAACTGATTTTCATAACAAATTCGAATTTTTCCAAGTGATCACGAATTAACCTTACTTTTGCTCTAGGACGCTTAGTTTAGGAGATATGGCCATTTTAAGTTTTCCAACTGATTTTCAAAAAAAAATTGGAATTTTTCCAAGTGATCACGAATTAACCTTACTTTTGCTCTAGGACGCTTAGTTTAGGAGATATGGCCATTTTAAGTTTTCCAACTGATTTTCATAAAAAATTCGAAATTTTCCAAGTGATCACGAATTAACCTTACTTTTGCTCTAGGACGCTTAGTTTAGGAGATATGGCCATTTTAAGGTTTCCAACTGATTTTCATAAAAAATTCGAGTTTTCCAAGTGATCACGAATTAAGCTTACTTTTGCTCTAGGACGCTTAGTTTAAGAGATATGGCCATTTTAAGTTTTTCCAACTGATTTTCATAAAAAATTCGAATTTTTCCAAGTGATCACGAATTAACCTTACTTTTGCTCTAGGACGCTTAGTTTAGGAGATATGGCCATTTTAAGTTTTCCAACTGATTTTCATAAAAAATTCGAATTTTTCCAAGTGATAACGAATTAACCTTACTTTTGCTCAAGGACGCTTAGTTTAGGAGATATGGCCATTTTAAGTTTTCCAACTGATTTTCATAAAAAATCGAATTTTTCCAAGTGATCACGAATTAACCTTACTTTTGCTCTAGGACG